>NC_056739.1:439674746-439704746 GCF_019279795.1 Protopterus annectens
TATTTTGTAGCACTAATACATTTGTAATGACTTCTGTACCTTGGACTGTTATCCTTGGACTGTTATCCCTTTAACTGCTGTAGAATGTGATATGTCATCCTTGCCTCCTGCCAAGTAAAACTGCTGTTGGCTTAATGCAGCATTTCCATCATCAAAAGGAACAAATGCTAAATGTGAATGAATTGCATTTGATCTGTAGCTGGCTTTAGAAGGTGACAACTTATTCTTCACTATGTACCTTTCCACACTTCATATGTTAACCTGCCTCAGATTAGTTCATCTGTGTTGGCAGCAACAGTCATTACCAAAAAAAGAAGCTGGGAACATCCACATTGGCATCTAAATGCTGAGAACCTCCACATTGGCATCTGTCCAGGTAGTACCTTGCCAAAGAAGGAAGTATTACCTGATGGGCAAAACTCTGTGGACACATGAATGGAATAGTGGAGTTGCCATGTCTTGGAGAGAGAGAGGAAGTGAGTAATCAAGGTGACTGCAACTGCCACACTGGTTACAAAGCTGCTTGTTGGCTATCTATTACAGGAGAACAATAATAAATGAGTCTGATGAACTGCAGAAAGGCCTTCAACAAGTGCATAATGTGCAATTTGCAGAGATGCTGCTTGCCTTTGGTATGGGGTTGCATTTTCTTACAAAAGCAAAATGAGGCTAAAAAAAAAGGAACAATGTCTTCATTACTGGATCCACTTCTTGGACTGATGTCATACAAAACTGGAAATATCTTGGAATAACTATAAATAGTAATCTCGAGCACACTGGAAATGTAATAAAAGAACTGCGGTAGTGCTGCTCGTTTTCACCTCCTGGTAAGTTTGGAACATTGTGGTTACCATGTTTTACTTAAAACTCATCATATCATGTAAGCTTGTTTGACCCACTTATATACTCTTATTTCAATGGCTTTGACATTGTTTATAGCTATCTACAGTTTTGTGTGTTAATAATAGCATTAACCACTAAACTGTTTGTGATACATTCTTGCGTTCGCATTTCGCTCACAGAACGGCGACTTTTGGTCCCTTTGAATAACCTTTTTCTCCCAATTGCTAGCATAATGCTAGCATTATTGCCATCTAAAAGGCGGTGCAATGACATAGGACTGAACAAACTCTAATTGAATGCGTTTGCTATGTTTGCTCTCCCTAACAGTCCATATTTCCCTACACGTGGACCTCATTTCACAGCGTTTTTGTAGTCCAACAGAGTAATGAACGTTTCCTATGCCTGGTGTTTGTTTACTTTCCTAAGACATTGTGAATTAGGCTTGCTTACTCTATCTATCCCCCTTATTATATTTAATCACTGTGTGATTCCATTCTTGACTTCTTTCTTTAGCGATACAAGCTATCCACGCTGAACACGCTAAGAACGCCACCAAAATGGGTCGTAACATGCATGCAAGTACTCACACACATTGAGTGCAGTGGTACTTACTCGCAACTCATCCTTCTGGCCAGCATTCAATACAACTCACCTAAAGCGGATTTTTAGAGCTCGACCTCCTTACAGGGTACTCTCAGGTATTGCATATGGTCGGTTTGGGTTTATCTACACTTTCAATGCTTAGTCAGCCTTAGCCATAGCTCAGGCATGACACAGCCTCCCTCAGAATCCCTTTTATGGTTCACTTAGGTGTAGCGCATATTGTTCCGCTTGGTTATACATTCAGTCTTAATGCTTAGATAGCCTTGGCATATTACAATATTCTATCTTGTTCTCTGTTATGCTTTGTTTTATTTTTTGGTGCTGTGCATTGCCTCTTAATTGCTTTTGTAAGTGCTTTATCTGCCTGTAACTGCTTAATCAAGTGCTCTATCTACCTGAGAAAGGGAAAAGGCATTATCATGTTCAGATACCATTTTGATATTTCTAGGTCGTGTTAATGACTTTTTAGATATGACTAAGTAGTGCTTAAGACTGTGTTTGGATATTTCTATGCTATTCTTGATGTTTAGACAGCCTTGGCAGAATATAATATCCTAGTTTTCTCTGTAAAGTCAACTCCAGTTATAAGGTGCTCTGTATTATCATTTAAATAACCTGGCTAAGTGCATTATTTGCCTGTATTTGATTTATTATTGCTATATATGACTTAATATTCCTCTGTCTGTTGGTTCGCTACTTCGGTTAATTCCGCTATCCTCTTTACCTGATTGGGGTACTGTTGTAGAGCTGTTTTTTGTAGAGTGACTGTATTATTTAACCCTGCATCATTTCATAATTTAAACTGCAATATCCAATTACTGTACCTCTGCTGCCTTTTACTACTACTCTCCTACACTGCTCTCCCTTTTTATTTTCCCTCCTTCTATGTCTATTCCTTGAGCTCTCTATCTTCCTACTATACTACCTCTACATCTATCCCTTAAGCTATGTATTACCTATTACACTACTAGCATGCTTCTCCTCCTCTCCTGAATATCCCCCTTGTACTCCTTCCTCTATTCACCTACAACTATAACCTTTTATAGAACCTAATCCTAGATTGTCTCTCCTCTCATTTTACAGTTCCTCTCACCAGAAGCTCCCTCCCTACCTCAAAAGCCTAAGGAATACCTTCTGCAATTACCTCTGACATTTCTCTGGAGCTGCCGGCTAAAATTGGGCTAAAGAAGTACTGTGAAGACTGCCCTAAAGTAAATATTGTGAATGTAGGTAGCCTTAAACCAACTACTGTCTTTGTAACTACCTACTTAATAACTCTTATATTTTTCTTTAACTTCCCTTGTAAGCGATTCAGCAGCCTACCGTGGACCAAATGAAAATACCTCCCAGGTCAACTGAGTCCTAGATATTTCTCTCAGTGAAGGTTAGGTGTCCCGCACCCCTTTCCTGCCTGCTTTCTTCTCTTTCACCACTAGGTGGCAGCACGCACAAACCATAAGACGGTACAACTTTTATCTTACTTGGCTCCTCTCCTATGAAGCTGTCTAAATAGCTTAAAGAACCTGTATTATCACAGTTAATAACCTGGTAATTTACCCCTGTACAACATTCCATAACTAAATTGAACTCATTATTTTCATTCCTGAAAGTTATTTCTCCTTACCTAATTTTACACCTACTATACCTGCTTACCTTTCTATCTCATTTGCAGTGGCTGATACTTTTTCTGCTGCTGGTTTTTCTTTCTGTTCTCCACACTCATATCAATATCTCCTACACTTTATCCCATCAACCACAATCTATGCTTTCATTACAAGCTTATCTCACCTTATAAAACCTCAACCCCCACTCTACCCACCATATCCCCCACAACTCCTTCTACACACATTACTTATGAAAAAAAAAAAACCTCTACTACATAAGCCAACTTCTAACATCCCTACTATTATCTGGGGATATACACCCTAACCCAGGCCCAAACACCTCCTCCTCTACATCTAAATCCATCCTACTAGCATCCCTCAATGCACAAAGCTTAGCTAACAAAATTCCAAACCTACAAGCCTGGCTACACCATAACAAACCAGACATCTTAGCCATATCTGAAACCTGGTTAAAACCTCATATAAAAGATGTGGAGATAGTACCACCTAACTATTCCATTATCAGAGCAGACAGAGCCCAAAAAAAAAGGTGGTGGAGTAGCTCTTCTACTCATCCTCTCTATGCATTACTCCCTACAATAAAGCTATTCCCCAATTCAACAATGCAGAATTAATACTAGCTCAACTTCGATTAAATAAACACAAAAATATATGCATAGCCTCCCTTTACATTCCCCCTGGCAACAATATCTCTGTACTTGAAGATATCCTCTCCTGGTTTTCTACCAATATCTCTAATGAAACCATCATCATGGGAGACACCAACATTAATTGGTCCTCCATTCAGTCCCCTACCCCCACCCTTAACATCAACCTGTGTAACTACTCTCAACTCATCAACTCCACTACTAGGCCCTCTAAAGACTTCACTAATGGCAATATTCTAGACTGGATCTTAGTCTCTCACCCCCACTACTACCCTGAAAGTGGAACTCTTCCTGACTCCCTTAGTGACCACCTTCCCATCTTTGCTAGACATCTTCCTTCTCCCTTACAAGTTACCCATAATTACCTCACTTACAGATACCAAAAAAACTTCAACCCAGAAGCCTTCTCTGACTCCCTAAAATCACTGGTACCCCCTAAAAACTCTACCCCTAGAAAATGCTATTGCTCACTTTAATTCTACTTTCCTAAATCTTTTAGATACTCATGCTCCCTTAAAAAACAGAAGCATAAAAAACAAAACTACCCCCTGGCTAACAAAAAGCACACTAACAACCATGCGACTTAGAGACAAAGCCTGGGCACGCTATCAAAAGCACAAAACTCCCACTACCCTCAATGAATACAAAACTCTTCGTAACACGGTTAAAAAGCTTATCACAGCAGACCATCAAAACTACTTCTCCTCACTTCAAAGTAAACATAAAACCGACCCACAAAAATTCTGGGAAGGTATAACCACCCTCTTAAAACCTGGTATAACTGTAAACCCAATCCCTAGCCCAAATGTACAAGACAATGATCTTGCCACCTAATTTAACTCTTTTTTCATTGACTGTATTTCCAAACTAACCTCTTCCTTCTCTAACAACTATACACCTCCTACTTCCACTTGTCCTCTCCCAACACCCCCCCCCCCCATCTCCACTCTATCATTCTATAACCTCTCAACCTACAACCTCTCAATCCTCTACATTCTCCCTGAAACCAATCCCTACTTCTGCCATAAAACAACTCCTGCAGAGGCAAAAACCATGCACCACTGCCCCCGATAACATTCCCTCATATTTCCTTAGCATAGCTGCTGAAGCCATCGCCCTCCCAATCAGTATCCTAATCAACCACTCTATCCAAGAAGGTTTTGTTCCACAACTCTGGAAAAAGGCTTTTATCATTCTCCTTCACAAAGGAGGTAATAATACTAACATTACCAACATCCGGCCCATCGCCATCCTCTCTCCTATTTCAAAAATTCTAGAGAAATGCATCCATCTTCAACTCCTTCCCCATCTATTAGACAACAACCTACTAACTCCTACTCAACACAGATTCCAACCCAATCATAGCACTATGACGGCCCTCCATATCATTCCTTGAAACTGTGAATAAAGCTAGAGATTCTGGTCTCACTGCATCTACCATCCTACTCCATCTCTCTAAGGCCTTTGACACTATCTCCCATAACCTACTACTTACTAAACTTTCTAAGCTAAACCTATCACCTCAACTCTCAGTTGGTTCACCAGCTATCTCTCCAACAGGCAACAAGCTGTCAAGTGGAAAAAAGCCACCTCCTCCTTCCTTAACACCCCCACAGGTGTCCCACAAGGCTCCATATTAGGCCCCCTCCTCTTCAATATATTCATTAATGATTATTACTGCTCTATCCCCTATGCTAACATCATCCAATATGCAGATTATTCTACAATCATCTGTGCTGCCTCTTCCATCCCAACTCTCCTAAAGCTGACTCAAGATGCCTTCTCCACCACAGAACAGTGGATGAAAGACAACCATCTTGCACTTAATGCAGCTAAATCAAAACTAATGATATTTACCCCCTCTAAAACCAACACGTTTGATAGACAACTATTCTCAATCACCAGTCAAAATAACACACCACTTGAACTGGTATCTGAAACCAAACTACTAGGAGTTCAAATTGATGACAAACTTAAATTTGATTCCCATCTACTACTAAACATTAAAAAAACACCAAAAACTTGGCCTGCTCTACCGACACAATCAATACCTCACCCCAGCTACCAAGCTCACTCTCTCTACCAGATTTCTCTTACCCTCCCTTCTCTATGGTGCCCCTGTTTTAACAAACCTACAATCATCTCTCAAAACAAAACTATCCACTTGTTATAATAAAATAGCCAGATTCGCCACTAGCAACAAATCTTCAACCCATCACTGTGCACCACTCCACAAACTAAATTGGCTTGAACTTCCCAGCTACCTCTCCTATACTCAGCTCACCTATGCACACAAACTCATTTTTCAGCCATCCCTCTGTCCCTCCCTGTCCACTACCTTTAAAATACACCACACACAAAGACTTCTCAGATCTACTAATCAAAACCTAATAGAAGTCTACAGACCCCTTCGTCCCCCAGGACAAAACCTCCTGTCCTTTTCCCTAGCACGCCTATGGAACTCCCTCCCTCCCTCCATTCGTACCCTCACTAGCCTCCCTACCTTTAAAAAAGCACTCCACTCCCACCTAACATCCACATGGAAATGCTCCTGCTCCCATCCCACATAATCATTCTCCACTTTCTACAGTCTTCCATCTCATATATTCTTTATTGAAGCTAGTAATCAATTTCTTAATTATACCTACCAATCTGAAAGCCTTCTGCATCTAGCTACTCACTTCCTAATCCTACTTGAACAATGCTCTCAACAAAAAAAAAAAAAATATGTAATTTTGTTTTTTTATATTTTTGATTGCAACCTCAGTATTTTGTTATGTCTTGTAATCAGAAATTGTTTGAAATGTAAATCTCTGTAATCTTTGTGTAATCTGTGTTGGAGCTTTTCGCCCCAGGACTCCATTGAAAAAAGGGTTCTTTTGGCCCAATGGACTATCCTGGTTAACCAACTGCAAATAAATAAACTCATTCAGTGCCCGCCCGTCACATCTCTCTACTGCTAATAATAACTGTCTCTGAACCTGCTTTGCACTTCACCTCTTAACTTCAGTATTAACATTTTCTGCCCTACCTAGTTCCTTCCCTCACTTCCATTTCTTTGAATTTCTAAGCACTAATCACATAATATGTTATCAGTCTGACAAACGCACTACTACACCTCTTCATATCTGAAATGTTCACCATCCACTAGTGCAAAAATATCTTATACTGTAGTAGTTGCCTCTGCTTTTATGTGAATGTAACATAATTAACAAATGTCTGTGTAATTATTTAATGTCTGTTCATGTGTATTACTTAATGTTTAAAAATGTCTGTAGTATATTCAAGTTTTTCGTCCCAGACCTCCACTTAAAGGGGTTTTTGACTAAACCCAGTTGGACAAACCCAGTAAACAAAAGCAAAATAAAATAAAAATAGCTTTGCAAGAAGACCTGGAGCTCTCTACAGGCTGAAGAACAATCTGCTACCAACAGCAAGAAAGAAAGAGTATAGATGAAGCATTACTGTTTATTATTCTGTGGAAACTGTTATGTGGGTATATTACAAAAAAACCCCAAAACAAAACAAAAAACAAACAAAAAGAAACCGATCTGCTTCCTACATCCTGCAGCCTACAACAAGATATAAAATTTACCGCAAGCAAGCCGTTTTACTCCTACACTTGATGTCATACAGAAACCAAGCATATACCAATATTTACTTATTTAATTACATTTTGGTTACTGGGTTAAATCACTGATCACAGCATGACTGATTGCAGGCTCGGCTCAGATTACATTCAAAATATTAACAAAAAAGGTAACAATTGCATTCAATAGTAGAACAAAAACTAGTCAGAACAAAAGAGATACTGTCTTCAAACTTTATACAGGATTGAGGTGTACGTTTTACAAGTGGAAAACTCATGCAGCTGTTTAAGGCAATCTGTTTGCTCTACTACCTGCCTAAGACGTGGCACACTTAGTTAACCAGCATGAGCTGCGAGAAATCAAACTGCGCCCTCACTTCACACCCCTACTAAACAGGCACTACCCGTCAACACAACTGCTTTCCTCAAACAATTTTCTACTAGCTGTAAATAAAATCACCACCACACTTGTTGATAAAGACCCAGCCCCAAGTTCAAGGAATACATTACCATGAAAACAGTCCAAGAAAGCACCTCCTTCAAATGCCAGTGCAAATTGTTTCTCTCCAGTTTGGTAACGTAAAGTCTGAAGTAATGCTGAGCTCTCTTAACGTTCTATTTTTTACTTACAGCACAACTGAAAACCTCTTTAAATGATTACCATCTGATGTGAAAGTAAGCAAGATATAGCAACTCAAACAGCTAAACATTTTACTTAATTATGTTATTATTTTTTTTGGTGCTCATCTGTAGTTTGAGGGATAAGCAGGCTGTCTCTTGCATGGTACATAGTGCCAGTTTACCTATCAAGTGCTCTAAAATACACACAGTTTTGTAGTACTATCACTATGAAGAGTAAGCTTTTGTGTAGAAGACATTACCTTCATGAGGCTGCTTGTCATTAAAAAATATTAATTGAGTAACTTGATTCTACATAGTATATTCATAGGTTCATAGATGTGTACTAGGCTAATGACCACAATAACTTTTTTAAGCCTAGCTGTGCATCCTAAATCTCTGACAAGTTCTGTTACCATAGATAAATGTAAGCAGGAGCTTGGGTGATGAAACATTTGCAGGCTACCTGTATCCATTAGCGACATAGGTGCCAAACTGTATTAGAACAGTATCAACACCTGACCAATTTCTTCCTCACCTTGCCCTTTCCACTTCTAAATCTAATTATTTGCACTAAGTACCCAATGCATCTAAAAATTTTTCTTTTAAACACAATCACAATCACTCTTCTCTGACTAGCTTCTCAGCTAACATCTTATCACAATCAGCTATCCAACCCTTACCACTCCACTCCCTCTCCCACTAAAAACAATACCTATAAATTTTATGATAGCATCTGACATCTGTAATACTACGTACATACAACATTTCACATACAGGTATTCAGCAATATGCTCCACATCTCATGTTTCTCAAGTATAACAAACTGATAACAAGACTCTTTAGCTTACTCTCACACTTAGTATCTCAGCTCAAACTCAGCTAAGACATTCACCCAAACTTCGGCCCCAACTCAAACCAGCAACAAACCGCTAACTCCCCAACTCTTCAACCCATCAGAGCACTACACACATCCCCCACAAACACCAACTTACTGATCCTTAACATGAATGTAAGAAGTATAGTCAATAAAACACACAAATTTCATTCCAGCCTTTTTCAATACTCACCTGACATTGTAGCTCTTATCCTCGGTGGTGGTGCTGCGGTAGCGTTGTCACCTCACAGTAAGACGCTGTCCAGTTCGATTCTCAGCTAGAGCATCTTCTGCGTGGAGACATACGTGAATGGGCATACCTTCGTTGAAGGTTGTGCGTCAGGGCTGGCACCTCGGCACGTAAAAATCAACTGCCAATCATTAACGGACTGGAGTTCCTCTGTGGCGACCCCTGACCGGGAAAAGCTGAAAGACACAACAACAACAACCTGACATTGTAGCTCTCATAGAAACCTGTCTCAAGCCAGAAATAAACAATAAAATACTTCTACTGGAAATAACATGCACAGGGTTGATAGAAAAAGTAAACGTGGAGGTGGTGTAACCATAATCTACAAAAAAAATCTAAAATTAGTACATATTGAACCAAATATCACAGATTTTAGCAAAACCGAAATACTAATCACCAAACTCGAAGTAAACCCCAAAACCTACTCTAATCAAAGATATTCTGCACTACCTATCCTTTACTTTTCCACAAGAAACTACAATAATGGGAGACTTTAACACTGACTGGTTTACATACATCTCTGACAACCCCACTAACTTCATTAACCTAAATGCTTAACCCAGGTCATTCAGTCAGCAACCAGAATTGACAAGACCACCAAAAAACAATCTATCCTCAATTGGCTCTTAATAAATAAAACTTCTCCCACCTTTCAATCAGGCTGCCTCCCAGATATTCTTAGTGATCACCTCCCCACAACATTTTCATCCTCTAAGAAGAATAACCTACCATCAAATCCACAACAAGAAACACTTTAATACTCTATCCTTTCTCACTATTCTGTGTAACTGTAACTGGACTTCATGTAAAACATTACCCTTAGACAGAGCTGTAGGCTATTTTAATTCCACTTTTCCCAGCCTTGTTAATAAACTAGCCCGCTAAAGAACCATATGAGTGAAATGTAACTATGGACCATGGCTAACTAAAAATACAAGACACCTGCTCAAACTAAGAGATAAAGCCTGGACACACTGGCACACCAATAAAACCCATGACAATCTAATCAAATACTGCCAGATAAGAAATTATGCAAAAACGACATTAAATAAGACAAATAAATAAATAAATCAACCCACAAAAATTCTGGTCCTCCATAAAAAAAACTTCTCCACCTTGGCCAACAAACAACACCCACCCCAACAGTCTTCAATAAAAATAATAACGCTGCCTCACAACTTTAACACTTTCTTTACAAACTCAGTTCACTCCCTATCAAAAAATTATAGCAATACCCCTACAACTATCCCACTTCTTCTCTTTCAAGTCCATCCAAATCAATACCATAAAGAAATTACTTAGCAAACCCAGTTCCATATGCTAGCCACTGACACCATTTCCTTCCCTATATCCATTCTTATAAATCACTCAATAACTGAAAACTACATTCCAGCATTCTGGAAAATAGTGCATATCATCCCACTGCAGAAAGGTGGAAACTCCACTGAGCTCTCCAACTATCAACCCCTAGCTGTCTTGTCACCACTCTCCAAAGTCCAAGAAAAATGTATCCATAGCGAGCTAATAAACTACCTTCTTTCAAATGATCTTCTATCTAACACACAACATGGCTTTTGCCAAAATTACAGCACAATAGGAGCTCTTCTAAGCTGTACTAACACAATAAATCAGTTCAGGAATGAATGCAAACCTGCCTCCTCCATCTTCTTAGACCTGTCAAAAGTTTTTGATACCATGTCCCACCACAAACTCCGCACAGGACTCTCCACATTCAAACTCAGTCACTTACCACTTGCCTGGTTTCACAGTTTCCTAACCAGTTGCCAGCAGGCTGTTTTATGGCAGCAAGATCTGTCACCCCTCCTACCTGTCACCATGGGAATACTGCAGGGCTCAATTCTTTGACCTCTGCTCTTCACCACTTTTACAAATAAACTTCATACTGCCACACATCTTGCCTCCATTATTCAGTATACTGATGAGTCCACATTAATCTGTGCCACTCCCACTCTACAGGAATGCAAAGTAACCACCCAGCAGTCCTTCACTGCTGTTGAATCTTGGTTAACAGACTCTCAGCTAATACTAAACTCAAGTAAAACAAAAATTATGTTCTTTTCCCCGGCAAATTGCTTGACTCCTCACCTTTGTTCCAAGTATATTCCTCCAACAACACTACAATAGCTACAGTATCAGAAGAAAAATAACTAGGTATCATCATAGACATTAAAATAAAATTTAGAATACACCTCTTTCAGACAATCAAAAAGACACACGTGAAGTTAGGTTCACTTTACAGAATCAAACCATTCTTAACTGCACCTCAAGACAGGCAATTGCCAGAACTCATTTGATTTCTACCCTTCTATATTCTTCCCCAATTTTCACCAACTTATATAAAACAGATTTAGCTAGACTCAATACTTGTTACAGTAAAATAGCAGAATTTGCAACTAACTCCCCCATAGGACCCACCACTGCCTGGGCTTAAAACAATGTATCTGGCTAGAATTACCCCACTGTCTAACTTTCACACAGCTCAGCATTACCCATACACTATCCAGGAAAATCTCCAGCTCTTCAACAACTGATCCAACCTTACACCAAGTCTCATGCTGTCCGCTCCACAGACAAATGCCTATTACAGGTTACAAAGTCTACCAATAATGCTGGAGGCTCTCTGCATTTCAGAGATATCTCGAGAATCTGGAACAGTATCCCACAATCTGTTATTTTTACAACTAATCTCACCAACCACTGGCTCTGTCCTTGCTCATGCCCTGGTTAAAGATACTGTCCTCCTTAATATCTACCCATCTTACACTTTACAATATCGTCATCTGATAACTTTTACCCATGTCCAATACAATAAACTCTACCAACTAGTGATTCCTTTACCTTTCTTCCTATCCCTTCACCCTCTCCCTTCCACCCCCTGCTCCCACACTCTCACAGACCTTCTATAACTTTCCCCATTTGAGAACTTGCCCACAGCACCTCCCCGTCTACCTCTCGTATTTCTTACCTGACTTCATCTTTCATTCTGTTAACCTTGCTCTCTCACCTGTATACTACCTCTCTACCTCATTTTAGACCTATATGCTAGTTACCATTAGTAGACTATGGATTATCTCTACCTCTGTGATTTACTGTGTATGTATAATATATGTGTGTGTGTGTGTGTGTGTGTGTGCATATATATATATATATATATATATATATATATATATATATATATATATATACACACACACACACACACACACATGTACTCTTTTTCTAATGTACATTGTGATCTGAATACCACACTATGTTCTGATATATATATATATATATATATATATATATATATATATCTGGATCTAGGACTATTGAATGAAAGTTCAATAGTCTGAATCCACAGTCACCGAGCACACTTTAACGAAAGCACTTTCACCAAAAAAGCACTTTTGTTAAAGTGTGTAAAAAAAAAAACAATAAATCTACTTTTATGCAGGAGGGCAAGCCCCCCCCCTGCAACCCCCATGTGGGGGGCTGTGCCCCACACACTCCCCTACTTTAATATTCTCACTTCGAGATCGCACTACAGTGAGGAAAAGGGAATATTCCCTTATCCGCACCGTAGTACGATCTCCGTAACAGTCATTTCCCCACGACTCCGTCTAGCTGCAGGCATATTTCCGCGAAAGTGCTTTTTCGGTAGAAAGCACTTTTGCGGAAATACGCCTGTCTGTTTTTGTTTCAGTTAAAAGTTCCTTTGGGGATCAGTACCGATCCCATATATATCTATCTATCTATATATAAATATATATATATATATATATATCTATATCTATATATATATATATATGTATATATATATATATATATATATATATCTATTATCTGAGTATCACACTATGTTCTGACATAATGCATTTTGATAACTCTTTGTAAACTATAATGTACAGTGTAAGCTACTTGCTAAGATTTGTCTTGTCTTGAAGCTTCTCTTTGTAAACCATAATGTACTATGTATGTTACTTGCTAAGAATTGCCTTAGAGCTTTTCTCCCCTGGCCTCCGATGAAAATGGAGTAAAACTCAGTCCTACTTTCCCTATAAACAAATTTAAAATAAAAATAAAATAAATAAACCAGGGAGGAATTTCCTGTTTCCCATTCAGTTTCTCAAGCTACACTTGAATTGGGTTAGGGAAGAACTCTGCTTCTCATGAATGGGGAGCCTGTTCCATAAAAGGGGTAGTCTCTGGGATACATACCTGTCTCTCCAGTAGGTCCTATTTATATCAAAAGCAAGCTTTTTTTTTTTTTTTTTTTTTTTAGAGTGGGTAATTCTCATGCGGTTTATTTTGTGGAACTGCAGGAGGTCCATAAGGGTGGGATCAGACAATGTCTCCCCCTCGGCAGCCATTAGGAAACAGAATACAGGGATAGGGCTTTGAGGTGGTCTGCATAGGGCATGTTACTTCCTGTAATCTTTTAGCGAGGAAACTCTGTGGATGTTCCATTTGTTGGATATGCTTGGTTAGGTACATATCAAAGGGGTCATTATACTCAGTGATAGGCCTGATGAATGCTGAATACGGTGGAACAATGAGCTCTTTAGATCTAAATGTTATACCTTTGTTTATACGTCACACAACATAGAATGATGAGCAGACAGAACAGCTCAAGACAATGACAAAAAAAAATAAATAAAAAAAGCAAGAAACATACAGTTTTTAAAAGTAGTTCTCAGTTCAGTTTTAGGGATCTTTATACCAACATCCAAACAGCAGCTTTAAATAAAATATGATTTGTTCAACTAGAATTTGCTAGGCAGCTACCTTCCTAGTGAAGTCAACAACTTGCATACTCCTAGTTCAGTAGTCACTGCACTGCAGTGCTACTTTGTGAGTGAAGAGATCGCCAAGAGGGTACAAAGATTGAAATGTTATCGTCAAATGTTTAATCCACTTCAGAAAGTGACCTAATATATAAACTGGAAAGGACTGGAATGCATCAAGTAGTAAGTGCAACAAAAAAATTCAGCATTTGCATTCTCTGATATAATAATGCCTCTCCTGTCATTTTTCAAATGTTCATAATTAGTTATCAGGCATATGGTCTAGGACACCCTTAAGGAACCTAGTCCAAGTTCACAGTTGCCTCAAAGCACTGCCTTGTTAAGTTGTTCAAGGCCACACAGTATGGAAATGAAGGTTGAGGGAATCAAACTCCATATCACAGGAAGTAGCTCATTAACAGCTCATAGCCTTAATCCTCTCCACTAACTGCCAAACATCTTTGGAAATCAGACTTCAACCTCCTTATTAATTCCTCCTAAGTCTTGCTGACTGAGCCCATTATTGGATTTTGCAGCCGAACCTCTAAAAATAGAATACGGGATGCACCCCACAATTATACTCTATCTTGTCTTGGCCTTTCCATTGGTGCATACTTTATTGTCATGGCCCTAATCTTAACTGTCAGTCTTGTAGTTGAAAAGTACCAAAATTGCTCAGCTTCAAAAATTAATTACTTAAGTTTTGTTCAGGACTTGTTATAGAACATTGTCAGCAAATAAAAAAGGAGAAAAAATGCCTTGCATTCCTGTCTCCTGTAGCTGTATAATTTTCTTATCATTGTGATTAATGGTGCCACATTCACTGAAACTGGGAATATTGGTGAACCTGTTAGTGGACAAATTCAGTTCCAACTTTACACCCCTCCCCCACCCCCAAATATACCCTCAAACATAACCCCTCCAACTATAACTGGAGAGTTTGTACTAGCTGCCTTCACCAAAGCCAAGAACACGGCCTCAGTGGGCTCCAACAACATTCCGTGATGGCCCCTGAATAATCTAAAGTATGATTTATCAGGACCCATGGAGTCATTATTTTTCCTATAGTCTTAAGACAGGCTTTGTGCCAGATAAATGGAGGACTGCAGTAGTCAAGGCTCCCCTTCATAAGGCAGGACCTTCAACAGATCCTGGAAAATACAGACCCGTTAGTCTGACTAGTCTTATTTACAAAACCATGGAAAGAATTATAATAGAAATTATTAATAAGGACATAATAGACCTTGAGACACCGGATCAATCCCAGTTTGGTTTTGCCAAAGAAAAGTCATGTTTACCGAATCTGGTGGGCTTCTTTGAAAAGGTCACTAAGGCAATGGATGAGGGGAAAACGGTGCATCCTACCTACCTAGATCTGGCTAAGGCATTTGATACAATACCCCACTCAGGCATTGTCAAAAAAACTGACAGAACCAGATAAACCCCTTTAGAACACTCTAGATAGCTAGTTGACTCACTGATAGGACTCAGGAGAAAATAATTGGTGAGGCCACCTTGACAAAGAAGATGGTCACCAGTAGAGCCCTCCAGGGCTCTGTGCTAGGACCATTCCTCTTTGATAGCCACTTCTTGGATGTCAAAACTAATGTCAAATGCCTCTGGATAACCAATTTTGCACATGACTGCAAACTGGGAGCAGTCATTGAATCCTCCCAGGATGAGAACACTCTTCAGGAAGGTCTAATACAGACAAATGCTTGGTGCCAACGCCATGGCTCAAAATTCAGTTTAAAGAAATGCATTATAGTACTTTTTGAGAAGTCTGCCACCCTGGGTAACTACATCATTAATAAAACACCCTAAAAAGTTGATTC
This sequence comes from Protopterus annectens, assembly GCF_019279795.1. Classification (NCBI taxonomy): domain Eukaryota; kingdom Metazoa; phylum Chordata; order Ceratodontiformes; family Protopteridae; genus Protopterus; species Protopterus annectens. Next base: position 439,690,421 of record NC_056739.1, read on the forward strand.
ACTAGTCAAGGATCTGGGAACTCATGTAGCTAGTAACCTACCTTTCAACCAAAATGTGTCATAGGTAGTAAGAACATCCTTCTGTGTTGCTCAGTGTATAAGCAAGGGCATGCCATTTAGGCCCACGGTGCTCATCATACCACTGTACTCAGCCCTCATCAAAACCATCATAGAGTATAATGCCCCCTACGGGATGTACCTGACCAGACAAATGCAGCAACTGGAACATCCACACATTTTCCTTACAAAAAGAATACAGGGAATAAATGCAATGTCCTACACTGATCATCTCAAAGACCTGTCTCTGTACTTGACATCATACAGACTTCTGAGAGGTGATCTTTGCCTGACATCGAAGGCATCCCTGGACCCTGTTATGATGAGTGTTTTACACATCTGCAAAACAAACAATATCAGATCTAACTAATCTACTAGATTAAAAGACATACATTTTGCTTGCAACATAATTAGGACATGTTGGAGAGACAGATATATTTCTCAAAAAAATTCTCATTCTCTGGAATAGGCTCCCAGTCCATATGAAGCAGAGTCCCTCCCTAGCCCTTTTTAAGTGCAACTTAGAACAATGGATAGATAATCAGAAATTCATCACTGGTCTGATTCCTGTCTGATGGACAGAGGCAGACAGTAAATTGCCCCCTGTAAATCAAATATAAATTAAATATATGGGTCACTTTTGGGTTAGCCTAGCATACACCTATGAATCTATATAACCAGTGGCTCTAGATATTGGGTAAATAAAATAAGTGAGAGGCACTACCTCTCATGAGCCATGTATGATAATTTTAGGAAAAGGAAAGACAACCTTGAGATATTATCTTAACAGTTAAACCAAAATATATATTGCCATGATGAACCATATACAAATATTTTGAAAATCCAAAGGCATTCAGGACTTTGTTCAATTAATACAATTCTGTTCTATAAAATGCTTTCTCTGCCTCCCAAGGTTACTATTACAAGCTTATCATTCTCATGAGCAGCTTTGTTTTTTAATATGCTATGAAATGTCTGACACCCCTTCACAAACTCACATTGATAAGTTTCAGTTAATGCATATGTTGTGTTAAACTTGCAGCTGTGATAGACATACATAGTTTATAATCTGATGAAGTATGGATATCAGTCTGTAGAAGGATAGCAGACTGACAGAAAACTGGCATATTTACTCTTCCTTGGGAAAGCCACCAGCAAGTACAGCTTGAATCTGTGACTGAGGTGTAATTCTGTTTTGTTCATCACTGAACTCATATTCATACTTGTGGTGCAGAGGGATAAAGGGTTGGTTGCACCACTAAATGACCCATGCTTGATTAGTGACACAGGGGCTGGAGTGAGTGGGTGACCCCAGCTTTGTCAATCATGTGGGAGGAGAAACAGTTTGAGACACTGTGTTAGCAGCACTTGCAGGAATAATGGTGCATCACCTGCAGTGTAAAGAACTCAATGGGCCACTCTGCAAGTGGTATTTGACTTGAGCAAGCTTTTGTGCACACATGGAAGGCACATGCATCTCCTGAAGTAACTATAGCAGGGCACACAGGTTATTGAGGGGGTGGGGATAAGACAGTCCACAGGATATGCAGACTAGCCCAATACCTAACACCTGACTTTTGCTCCACCAATGAACAAATGGCCGGGGGGGTTTGTCCCCATGAAGGAATGAAGGGGTCAGTTGGGTGGAGTAAAGGGGGATACTGGGCTGATCCTGTGGACTAAGCATAGAAGTATAAACATTCACATTAGCTTTGTTTAGCCTCCACATGAAGGCACCACTGCCCAACGTTTTATATACCTGAACTTTCTTTGTTTCCCAAATTATCTCTGTAGTCAAAGAAGCCATCAATTAATTTGCCAGATTTAGTGTTACCTTTGGCAGACCTGCATCCCACATATGTTCCAGTAGTTCATTCTCATCGTAAAGAAAATCACCTCAACCCTTATCTCTATTACTATTATTTTAGGTTTTGTTAAATTATTGTAGCATATCCACATTTACAAGATGTTGTTCTAGCCAGTCAAAAATGCAAAATGAATAAATAAATATACCTCCCATTTAGTCTCTCCATTATATAATTTCATAACGATTGCTAAACACATCCATAGGCACAACTGGATCTCCAATTATGGGTCTACAATCATTCAACTTATACCAGCAATGAATCTTTGGAACCTTTGCTGCCATAATTGCACTTTTAGTGCCCTGTAAAATCCTGAAGAGTTATGAAATATTGTTCCTGACAGACAATTTAAAATATACTTCTTATTCTATTAATGCTCTAACTCCAATTTAATCCCATCCATTTTTTTAACTGATAATTTACCTTCATTTAATTGGCTTCCCAGTCTCTCCAGAATTTTTTTAAGCTTTAACAGTCTCTCTACTTTTTGTTCTGCAAAATTGGCAGTGTATGTGTTTACTTCCTTAGACACACAATTTTTCCCTAAGGCATGTTTGCCCAGCTTTGCTATATTTATCTGTCGTGTGTGTTAGCAGTTTCTTGCGTCAGTCCACAGTTACTAATCTTAGCTTACTTTCAGAATAATTTAGTACTGCATATTTCTAGTGCCTCTTTATTTGGAGTCCTGTCTCTTGATGTGCATTTTGGCAAGTTTACCAATTCATTCCCTTTGATTAGATAAGCTAACATTCCAGGAGTGTGACTTAGGTATATTGACATCTTCCTGCACTAAATCCTGAAGACACAAGTGTCTTAACTCTGTAGCCAAAAGAGCCATTCATTCTTGCAGCAGCTTACTTAATGAGGTTATGAATTCCAGAAAACACTCATGGTACATTTAAATCTTTCTTAAATATTACATCCTGTGAAAAATGTATTCAATTTTGAGGTGTGATAGTGAGCCTTAAATGGACTCAGAGTGTATTAACATGTCATTTATTGTGAACTATGAATATCTAAAATTAACTGAAGTTTATTAATAACCGTCTTAAACAGCAATATAAGTAAATCATAATTCAACACACTAAACAAATGACTGTTTTCTACCATGATTCTAGGCTTTGTCATGCTAAACGTTAGCCTACTTACTACAACTGCCACTGTTCATATTTAATTTTACCACCACTCTTTTCCAGGCATCACTAGAGAGTCTATAATGACCCTTAAATGACCCTGTTCCGTAATTCATTCAACACAGTATGACATAGACAGTCATCATGAGCTCAGAAAAGGGTTCCTCTTCTGCCAGTGTTGCTGCAGAACGTTTAAATTGCATTTCTTAGTTAACATTGTGTTGGATCAGCAGTTGTATGTTTACAAAGGTTTTGGAGCACATTCAGGGTGACAGCCTTCTTTCACCTCCTTTGTGATGTTCATATTTCTGTTCTTGTATACTTCTGACACTTAACATACTTTCCACTGAAGGATGTCAGACAGCTTTTGAGCACAGAAAGTTAAGCCTTATTTAAATGTAATTTACTAAATGACTTTAGCTTTAGAAGTTTTTAGTGCATAATGAGGGGACAAAAACTGCACAATGCTCTAGACTGCAGTACAGTAAGAGCTGCCTTGTAAATAACAATGATTCCTTCTTTATTTCAAAGGGTAATTCAGAGAGCAGATTGTGTAGGCAGTTTAATTGTTTAATATGAGCTTGCTGCCTATATTCAAGCCCTCTTTCTAAAAAAAAATCCCATTATGCAACAGGAAAAGAAGCCAGGTTACTCCTGGCAAATGTGGAAACAAATTTTCCACAAAGAAACATTAACACTTTTTCTTGATTTACAGAATATGAACAGGCAACCATTTACACAAGCTTCCACTACACAGATATTGTACAGTATTTCTATGAAAATAGCATAGGTTATCTTACATATTAAACATCACCAGGGGAAACTGGATCTGAATGAAAGAGGTTCTGTTCTTAAAGGGGATCACCTAGAAGGAGTAGGTTCTCATTTAATAGTGACAGGAGCTATTTTTAACTTCCCTGGAACATATTGTTCGTGGTGGACCTCTTTTAAGATGAATTTCAGTGAATGAAGGTGTTATACCATTGTTCCATGTCTGAGATAACACTGTTAGAAACAACTAAGATAATTTTTGCTTTGGATTGAAAGCTGTTCCATCCCTGATTGTTTTAAATAAAAGCAAAAATAGCTGAGTAGGAAGGTTTAGTGATGTTTGGTGGATTTCCTGAGTTAGGCGTCTGCCCAGAGAAACTGAAAATGGTTAAAATGTGCAACACCTAAAAATACATTTATGTGATCTAGAATAGCATAACCAGTATTTTAAGGTACTGTTAACAAATGATTGCCTAACTGGCGAGCATACAGAGCTACATTTGGAAATTCTGCATTCCAAGCAGTACCTGTAGTGGTAAATAAACAGTTTTATGGTTAATTCTTTTTGTAAGTGACCAAAGTAATGAATGCCATCATACAATTTTCTTGAAAGTTACAAAAGCTTAAAATGGCTTTTGATTCAGTAGCTCTACTTTGCAAACATGTTTATGCATGGCTATCCTCTGACATGCCCCTTAATTTATATGTCAGATCCTGAAGCTGAAGTGACTCTGGGCAAATTAAGAAAGCCCATTTGAGCTTTTGTAACTTTTAAGTTTTGATTCCAGTATTCCAGGGTGTATTTAGTATAAATGATGCTTTTGTGGGTAACCAACGATTGCCACCTTTTATGTTTCACTAAGCCAGATTTGTATATTTTCAAGGCTTTCTTTCTGTTTGAATGATGTCAGATTTTAAACAAGCTAGTAGAATGATTGTGTGCTTTTTATTATTACTAGGTTGTCTTTTAAGAGACATTTTAAATATATTTGTGGAGGTTTCTCTTAATTGGAATTCTCATATATGGGAGATTGTTAAAGTAACTGTATGCTTGAATGAAAGCATGCTATGAAGGTTTAAGATATAATTCACATTGGTAAGAGAAATGATATTGTTATTGTCTTGGAGAAGCTGATCCCATTTTAATGGATTCTGTCTGGATCAGTGGTTATATTTGACACCAGAGGATGGAATGACAAATCTATATGGGTCAAAGATGAGATGTAAGTGCCTCTTTATTTGTTGTTAGTTCTTTTATGAATAAAAAATATAAATTGAAATATAGCTTGCATGGATGGGAGATGTACTTCTAGAGATGAAAGCAAGTCTTTATAAAGACTAGAAAATGGATGTATTTTTACAGATGCTTACAAAGTTCTAAAAGTGCTTGTCTAGTGTGATTTTTTTGGCTTTTCCCAGTTAGGGGTCGCCACAGCGGAACTCCAGTCCGCTAATTATTGGCAGTGGATTTTTACTGTGCCGAGTTACCAACCTTCAAAGAAGGCACACCCATTCACGCATGCACCTACCTGCATGTCTTTAAATGTCACTCGACCGCGGGGAGGACATGCAGACTCCACACAGAAGGCGCTCCAGCCGAAAATTGAATGGGAGAACCTCTTGCTGTGAGGCGACAACGCTAACCGCTGTACCACCGCAGCATCCAGAAGTGCTTATCTAGTACATACTAATAATCTAAGGTGCGTAGTGGGAGAGTCTGTATAAATTAGGAGGTCCAGATCTCTAATGACTTTCTCTGTTGTTAGTTTGGTAAGGATATGTTGCTGTTTTCTTCTCCTAAATTATCTTTTGATAGATCTTGTAGCTTTGTCCTATAGTTTCATTCCTTCAGCATCCATTTCTTGCTTTAGGACTCTCAGCAAGGCACTTAATCAGACAATGTTGCTAGGTTGCAGAGACCCCCCCCCCCCCCACACACACACACACAGCCACACATAGGTGAGTATATTCAGTTTACAAATGAAAAACTAAAAAAAATAACTGGCTTATATTAGATCAGTAATAAACACTAGCATCTGGACTATTCCTGGAGGAATGTTTAGATATTAATCAGCCCATTTTTCCATATTTTCTTTTAATTCAAATCCAGTTTTGTCTCATCCACTAAAATCAAAGCAATCCATAATTAAGTGTTTCTTGTCTTCATCCATTAACTCTCTTTATTATAAACAGTTTTCACTCTGATTATATGGGTGTCCTCCACTGCTTGCCATCACCTTCTCACTCCCTTCTTTTACAAGCAAATGGTCCCTTGATGTTTGGCTGACTCTGGTAGGGTAATGTTTTTACCACTACTAACATTGCTAGATTGGGCATATATTTATTGCAGGTGCAACAGGAAGTTTGTTCAGTGGAATATTTGAATTAAATGAAGTAGCTGATGGCTAGCTTATGAGAAATTGTTGATACTTAATCATGCCAACAATATGATCATTTAATAAACTTCTAGATGTTCTTTGTAGTCAGTGTTGTAGCACTAATCCTTGGAACTTCCTGTCATGCAGAAATTCATGACTGACTGGCCAGATTTCCATATTGTTAGCCTAATCCCAAAACAATGGACTCTCAATTACCTGCTCCTTCAGCAGGATGCTGAAGTAACATCTGGATGTCAGATGTAAGAAGGGCGTCTGTCAGCACCATCCTCTGTTCTTTCTGTCCATTCAGTTTGATGTGCTTCTAGTGTGTTTTGCTCTCTCTGTCTGTCAGCTGGCTCATTACAGAGTTTCAGAGAGATAAGTACCCCATGGGGGAATTTTCTTCTCTAATTAGTGGTCAAAAAAATTAATAACTGTTTGTACTGTGAGAAACAAATCCGACATGTTTGGTTTTCTTGGGGCCTCAGCATGACATCACTGACTGCTCTGATTGTACTAAGTTTCATTCAGCTCATATGGAGTCCTTGTCATCATCGTCTTCAGTAGTGTCACAGCCTCTAAATCTGACTGCATCTGGTGTGATTGAAAAAAGAGGAAAGATAAAAAAAAAAAGCTACGGATCTGGCTGCCATAGAAAAAAAATATCACATTAATGTGTAAGTCAACTGAAGATCTTTGAGAGGTGCCTTTGCAGCCTCCTGGACTAGTGACTGCTACACCAGAACCTTATAGCATGACCCCCTCAGGATGTCGCCATGATCCCCTCCTCCCCATGACTATGACCACCAGTCACACAGCAGTTGGATCTGATGCCACTGTGCAGGCATCAGCTTCTGATATCCAAAAAGTGGTTCCGCATGGCGACATTGTCTTCACTAACTTTTGATTTTCCTACCAAGGTTGCAGTCAGACAACCACATCCCTCAGCCATGCCTGTTAAACAATCTAAGAAACCAAAATGCTCTCCCACCATGTCATCACCACCATCCTTGACCCCCACATCTCAGACTGTCCAGGATCTGGTCCAGGTAGCACAGGAATTCATGGCTTTTATTAAATCCAAAGAACCTTCACAAACTTCTTCTGAGGCTTCTCCTACTCTGACTAAAACAACAAGGGAAGCAGACTCCCAAGAGGAGAAAGACTTATCCTCTGAAGATGAGGAATTGCTCTGTCATTCCAGTAATTTACAACCCCAAACCTACCCTGACTCAGACTCAGATGATACTCTGTCTTCAGCTTCTTCACCTGAAGACCTTTCTTTCAGAGACAATTTGCACAAAATGAAAGAAGGTTTTTATTGGGAAAGTAAACAGTTCTCCCAAGCACTGACAAATTGCAGGAAACTATTATGCTTACCTTTTCCTGGAACATTGGCTATTCCTACAGTTCGTGTACACATTGTACTAGATAATGTTTTTGAGGACATAACCCTACACTCTGAATCCTTGCCAAATCTAGGAAATCAGACAGATTTTACAGACTTGCACAAGCATCTCTACAAAAATCACAAAACGGATCCTCCATGGTCTCCACTGAATCTACTGAAGGTGTTTCCAAAGGACCATCCAGGCATCCCTTGTCAAATGCTAGGGAGAGCAGACTACTGGGCAGGTTAAGCAAGAAAACTTATACCTCTGATAAAATACTTGGAATTACTTCAAGATAAATGATAAAATATGATTTTATGTCTGATGGAACCTTGTACAAGGAGGTGCAGAACATAGCTAGGGAAGTCTACAGGTAGCTAGACACTCCTTGAACTGTGGATATGACACCTTAGATGCTTTTTGCAGAGCAGCTGCCACAGGTTCAGATATCCACAAACATGCAAGGCTTACAACTCAGACACTGTCAGATGAAGTAAAAGGAGAGTTATCGAATGCCCCATTGGACAAAGAGTTCCTGTTTGGACCTCCATCTGAACAAGCCTTTGAGAAGCTAGGCAAAAAAGGTAAACAAATTCAAATGGTCAAAGATTTTTAGTTGTTCCCAGCTGAGAGGTGCCAGTAGAACCCCCTCTAAGTTTTGTCCCTTTCTGTCTAGACAAGATGAAGGGAGGCCTCCTTGTGGAAAAAGACCAAGGCAATCCAGAAGATGGTAAACAGAACAGCCACAGAGATTGGGTGCTGCCAAGGAGCACACCCAACACAGAAAACAGCTGTGACCATGTGCTAACCCTCCTTTCCAGACTCTTGGCAGGAAGGCTTTCCCTCTTATTAAGCCAGTGGAAGACCGAGTAGATCCTCAACATAATAGAAAATGGATACTATATTCAGTTCAGGGAAATCCCACCCTTTTTGGACATACCAAGACATCAAAGAAACAAGAAAACCTCTTACCTCCAAATATCAAAGATTTACTGCAGCAAGGGTCCATACAGCCATTTCACCCAGGTTAAGAGGAAAAGACTTTTATTCAAGAGTCTTCCTGGTTCCAAGAAAAGAGGGAACCTGGAGACCTATCCTGGATCATTCAAGGTTACACAAATTCCTCTATGTGCCAAAATTCAAAATTATTTCTTTGCAAAAGCTGCTAGCCATGTTTTTTCAGGATACATCCATGGTCACTACTGACCTAAAGGATGCTTACCTTTATGTTCTTATAGCACTCAATCCCAGAAAATACATACAATTCATAGCCTAAGGCTCCCACTTCCAGTTTTGTGCTTTACCATTTGGTTTATCTACTGTATCAAGAGTTTTTATAAAATGCTTGGCACCCATGATAGCACATTAGATAATGTTGGGGGGCAGACTTCTGTCCCTATCTAGATGAATGTCTTGTCCAAGGAAAATCCACCTCAGAGATCCTGGATGTCCTCCAGATCTCTATTGACTGCTTGCAGATGGTAGGAGTCATGCGAAACATACAGAAGTCTCAGATGACACCCCAAAAACCCAACAGAAAGCATGTCTCCATCAGGACAAAGTGGTTTTCCTTTCAGATTATTTGAACAACTTACAAAACAATTTATCTTGGCCAAAGAGTTATAAAGGATCTTAGGATACATGCCATTATATATCCTAAGAGTCCCTTTGACAAAATTACAAGGAGGATACTCCAGTGGTTTCTCAAAAATGTCTGGGAGCAACACTCTCAGCACCGGGAAACCCTTCTACCCTTGCTGCCATGCCTCCAGAAGGAACTCTTATGGTGAAATGTCACAATACAAAACAGTCCAGGAGCAGCCTGCATGCTGCCTCAGGCAGATAAGACCATCACCACAGACAGCTCAGAGATAGCTTGGCGAGACCATTTAGGCTTACTGAGGGTGCAGGGCATTTGGTGTACACAACAGAGGAAACTGCATAGCGACCTAAAGGAAATGCTAGCAGTCTTCTTAGCCATGAAAGCTTTCTGATAGCATTTAAGCTAAGGAACTCTGCAAATCTGGAAAGCCAATACAGCAGTCATGTGGTACATAAACAAACAAGGGGGAACCTTGTCTTACCCATTGTGCAGCCTTACCAGAAATATCGAGATGTTAGCCCAAAGAGATGGGGATTACTCTTGTAGCATCTTACATCCTAGGCCACGGCAATCTTCTTACAGACTCCCTGAGCAGGGACTTTCTAGATCCACGTGAATGTATATTGAAAAGGGAAATATTCCTGCATCTCACCCATTTGTGGGGATTCCCTTGTATAGATCGTTTTACCCCTCTATAGACCATTTTGCCTCTCTCCACAATGAACAACTTCTGAGAATATGCTCCTGAACAAATAGGAGGGAGCCTAGAAAATAGATGCCTTCTTATTCACATGGACCCACTGGTTTCTGTATGCCTTTCCCCCATCACCCTTGATTCCGATGGTACTTAGAAAGATCTGGCCCAACATGATACTTGTAGCCCCTTTCTGGGTGAGACAACATTGGTTCTCTGTACTACTTACCCTAAGCAAGGGAGGGTTTCACATGCCTCCAAAGAACCTAGACCCTCTCAGCCAAATCAAGGGATTGGTCTCCTACTCCAACCTGGAATCACTCAAGTTGGCTTTCTGGAGGATTAGGTCATGACACCCACTTCAGTGCCTTATCCAAAACAGGTGCTATCTATTCTTAAAGAAGCAAGAAAGTCTAACACCAGAAAATCATACACAGCAAAATAGAAAAGACTGTTCACCTGGTATCATGTCTGACCCGCTATCCCAGCTCAGCAGACATCAGTTCAGTACTGCTTTACCTTTCATACCATTTTGAACAGGGCCTTCATTATTCCAGCATAAAGGTTCATGCTTCTGCTATCTGTGGTTGATTGCAGATTACTTCACCACTCTTCTCTCACCCTGACATTGAAACTATTTCTAAAATGGGTGATTCACTTGAGACCTCCCAGAAGGGAGGGATCTAAACTATGTTTTGGAAAAACTAACCTTGCCACCCTTTGATTCAGCTGTTGCTGTGCCTCTTAAGATGCTCACCTGGAAGACCACCTTTCTTCTAGCCATCACTTCAGCTAGAAGAGTCGCTGAGCTGCAGGCTGTCATTTGTATAGAGCCCTTCACTGCTTTCCAAAGGGACAAGGTAACCTTCAGAACAGGCCCATCATTCATGCCCAAGCAGGGTGGTTTCAGAACTGAACCTTAACTGGGCTATCCATCTGCCAGTCTACTTTCCAAACCCGCAGAACAAAGCAGAAAGAACCCTGTACTCACTGGATGTCCACATATAGATCAGGTACTACTCTGTCAGAACAAAAACTATGGTGAGGGCACACCAGTTGTTAGTATCCATCACAAAGGAGAACAGGGTCATCCTGCCTCAATGCAAACCATCTCTAAATGGAATGCAAACTGAATCAGGTTCTGTTACATTAACCTGGAAAGCCTCTACCTGGCCAAATTACAGCCCATTCCATCAGAAATTAGTCAACTACCACTGCTTTTCTGAAAGTGGAAACCACTTAAACCATCATAGAGGAAGCCACTTGGAATTCAGTTCACACCTTTACTAAATATTATAACTTAGGACAGGTCTCCAGGGTCAGGGCAGAGTTCATCTCTGCCATCCTACAAAATATTATTTCCTATTTCTACAGTAATTTACCCCAAATGCTGAGTAGTTTTGGGAGTCTTCCCAAGGATTGCTACTGCAGCATTGAATATAATATAGTTGTGCCCCACTAACCATAATTGTAGATGTTTGAGTAGATCATTGTTGCAGTACATGAGCCACCCCCTGCCTCTCTTATATGTAGGGACCACCTCTGTTTCTGCTTCTACGTATAATCCCTTTGGCTCATCCAATCTATCCTTATGATTCCTTCTCCTTTGCATTCACAACCAAGATCAGACAGCTGGGGAGGTCATGCTGTCCTCAGGCATCAAACTGCTTTTCCCAGCTTAGAAAGACCAGAAGATGACACCAATGGATGCCTTTCTTATACCTTGATATCAGGACATCAGTCATTTAATGTGCATCGGGTTGGGATGATGCTAAAACTCTGGGACTGTCATAGGCTTCTGCGCATTAGGAAGCCTCAAGGATTGGTACTGCAACATAGATCTACTCAGACAGCTACAGTTTTAGTAAATGCTATCAGTACAGTTTCACATTTTTTCCAGTTATGGATGGCATAAACCAGTGTTTATGTTTACAGAATGGAATTTAGAAGTGATAACAAGTGAACATCTGCCATTTGCAAAGTAGCTAATGGCTGTAAAATCTTCTAATCATCTGAGGAGCATTATCCATATCATGTACCTTGTTCCTTCTGAGTACCTTCTGTGATGATGTGAGGTATTGCCAGCTATGCCAGGAGAAGTAGGGCAGAGGATGAGTAACATATGCCAGCACAGCTAGCTGGAATTTTGCAAAGAATTATATGTCATTTGTATATCAGACTGATTTGTACACATACTTGTGTTGAAAACATGTATTTGTAAATCTTCTTGTGTTAAAAATGTACCAACAGTGTGTCCTGCTGGAAAGAAAAGAAATGTACATGTATATTAGACTGTACTATTGAAATTAATATTGTAACAGAGGATACTGGAAGCGAAGAGGTTAAACTCCGCTCCAATTCTAAAATTAAATTACTTAATTTAGGCCATAAAGATTGTATCTTACAGTTCTGATTGCAGCCAGAGACAAAATATCTGGAAAAACAAGTACTAGGAAGCCTTCTCTATTATCTTTAGCAGTGAACTAATTGCTACTCTGGAAAAGTGGAATTCTCTTATTGTTTTATGACTTCCAGAAGCAGCAATAGATCTTAGCAAAGCTCTATGTGTGTGTGTATTATTGACACATATGTGTGAGATTCAGGGTCATTTGCTAGGAAAGGGGGTAGTATGGGAACCAGAAGTCAGATGAGCAGATGTATGTGATGCCATTCTGTAATCCAGGGCAAAAATGAGGTTTTAAAACTAGATGAGACAGAAATCTCATTGCACTCTGTTTTTGGATCCTGACAAAGAAGGACTCCTCGCCTACTTCATCTTGCCTTGCTCTAGTAAGTGACCAAGGAATAGTAATTATTCAGATCAGTCAAGAAAATAAATTGAGATTAATTAAGTACTGTTTTTCTGTATCTGTGTGAATCTGTTCATCCGTGTTATTTTAATATTTCCTGTGATGAAACTCTGGTGTTTATTGTAGATAGATATTCCGTATTTTCATGTTATTTTATTATTTATTATTAAATATATTTAAACTTGTCATTGTGGTTGGTCCTTTACAGACTATTTTTACCTTTGAGAGTACTTGTATCCATTTGGTGACTCTGTGGCCACTCCTGAAACCTTACTGCATTGGTCAAATACTATCATGTGTATTAATATTAATTTCACTCAGTATAATTGGGTACTCTTGTAAGAGCTTTAGAGTAGCTGGCTTTCCTAGTGTCTGGTGGCAGTGTAACTACCTTATAGTGTGGGCAGAGGGGCATAGCTAGTATATCTTTGCCAGCCTTTCCCAGGTGTGTGTGCATGTGTGCAAATCAAATCTCCAAGAGTGTATGTGATAGCTGCCTGGAACAGGAACACACAGACCACTGGTTTCACCAAGAAAGTGGTGGAGGACTTGACTAGGACACTCTGCTGAGGACTCAGTTTTATAGCTGTGCCAGTGGCGAGTTTTACTGGGGACCTGGAGGGAGACAGAGAGAGAAATCCAGACCCGGACTGTGTGTGTTCCCTGTGTGCTCTTAAGGGAAATTGTGCTTGATGCAGAGAGCTGCCTCTGGAAATACTAGGTGTATCCATTTTTGCTCCAAGTGAATGTCCTTCTACAGTGTCAGTGGTGAGGATTTAGACTCCTTGATTACTGGCCCAGACAGGGAACATCACACCTTCCAGCAGTCATATGATGTTCTCTTCACAGTTTGACTATTTCAAGGCCCTTTTTCCTTTTTTTCTCATGTCCTAAAATTGCTAGTTATATAAATCACTTTAAATTACATTGGCCTTGGACTAAGAATAACAGAGGAGGGATGTAGGATGCAAAGCCTAAAAAGGGGGCAAGGGGGGGCAGGGCAGCAGATGGTTGATTTTTTAACCATACAGGTTTTGGTGTAAGTTGAAAAAGGTAGCTTTGCAAGAGATGTTTCAACATGCAACAATGTTGTGCATATTGTAGAAGTCATAAAGTAAATAAGCAAATCCTGCATAGTAAATATATTCAAAATGGCAAACCTTCTTGCATAAAATATAAAAATAATCCGCAAAGCACAATTACTCCTCCTTGCAGACATGGAAACCTGTTCTGCTACTGCTTTGGTGCAAATCTTCAGCGGTGTACTTTGAATTACTTCAGAGCTGTCAGCAAAATCTATTTCCAGCTAAGTAGTTTGTCATTTATGAATTCCAACCAGATGTGCACAGCTATTTATGTTTCAGTGAAATGATTTTCATTATAATGAGCTAGAAAGCTGAAATGCATATCCATAGTTTTATTTTTTTTTACTAGACCTATGAGAAACAACCATCTTAAACCAGGACCACAGTTGAGTAATTTGCTTGTACAGTCCCACTTTCATATTGGAAAGGTTGCACTATATGCTTGAAGCATCATTGACCAGCACCTTGAAGTACATGCATGGGTTAAATTATGCAGCAGATCTTTTGTTCACACTGAAAGGACCATGCATTGTGAAACT
>NC_056739.1:439712246-439737246 GCF_019279795.1 Protopterus annectens
CCCCCCCCCCACACACACACACACACATTTTTTTTCTTTTTTAAGTCAGAATCGTGGCCATCAGTGTCTGAAGTCTTGTTCCCTCATGCTTGCGATTTTCAGATAATTAACACAGCCTTCTGTAGCTCATGGGATAAGCATGCATTTAGCACGTGTAGCTTCATGTTTTTATATTCAGCACTATTGACCCTGGACTGCCAGGCATGGAATTTTCAGGCCACAGAATAAGAAGTTTCTTCACTTCAGAGGTGATTCCTACCTTACAGTTCAGGAAGACTGAGATTTGTTTGAGTCAGAATATTAAAACTGACTCATTGTAAAGCTTGAAAACTACATCACCACTAGATCACAGCTATTACTTATCTTCGAGAAGACTGCATTACTGTTGAAAACAATAAGTAAGTACATATCTAAACTTGACAAATTAGTGGGCCTTCTAATCTTATCTCTGTTTGCCCCATTTTCCATTGTTTACTCTGGTTTTGATTGTTTACTGTACTCACACTTGTTTTCTCACCACTACAAATGGCCTTTGGCTGCTATGTAATGAATGAGAATGTACTGTATGTTGTGTACAGCCAACAGATACCTGTTATGTACATATGATTGACAGCTTGCCTTGGAGCTCAGTTGCTGTTTAAATTACACTTGATAATAAATAAATTTATTTGGAGGAAAGTATGCTTGGGGTTAAACTGCTTAACTGTCTCATTTACAATTGTCTGATGCAGATTAAGTACATCTGTCAGTATCCACTTAAGTGATGCATGATGGCACAGGTCACAAAGTGAGGCCAGTGATTCTGTCTTGCCCTTGAAAAAAGGCTTTTCATGTCTAGGAGGTCTAACCCACTAAAGAGACAAGCAGGCTAATATTACATATACTCTGAAAATAAATGAATTTGAAGCTGTTGCTTTTAAACCAATATGTGATTAAAAATGTAACTGCAGCAGTACAGAGCAGTCTGAGCTACTAATCTGCCATTAGGTAGCACATGACTGAGGCAAAAGAAAGTCTGTGCACAGCTACTCTTGCATTGTGTGTGTGTGTGTGTGTGTGTGTGTGTGTGTCTGTGTCTGTGTGTGTATGTGCGTGTGTGTGTGTATGTCTGTGTCTGTGTCTGTGTGTGTGTGTGTGTGTGTATCTTGTGATGCACTTGCTTGCCATTCTGAATTATTTTCTCCACCATATGACTAGAGAGTGCCGGAATAGGGTGTACCTCTCCCACAACCCTGACTAGATTAAGTGGATATCAATAAAAGGAACGAGTAGAATTTTTGGTTGTCAGGATTCTCTTCCAGTTTTTTGTTTGTTTATTTACTTGCTAGCACATCTTTTATCAAAATATAGCACCATTGTCATTTTTTTCTTCCTAATAATGTTATGAATCCCTTAACTGTTTACTAGAATATGCCACTTAAACAAATACAGTTTTGTTATCAGCATTCCTATCATACCTTCATAAGCACTCCATATGCTACATTTCCCCACTTCATGAGTTCCTTGCTTAGCAATGTTTAGCATCTGTCATCTCTTTCAGCCCTCCATATGTAGGGCTGCCTCTGTGTTTACTGTGTTGATCAAACCACCTTTGCTGTTCTTATCCGTACACCAAACCTGTGGGTAATTACTTTCTGTTTTCTGTCTCCTTGGCTTCAAAACTACTTTTCTACTTCTGCTACTGTTTCCCACTTACCCTTTTACTGTCTCTTTATTCTGCAATTTCTTTTCCATAATTTCTTTTAAAATATTTGCAGAGTTATTCTGTATCATTTTTTCTTTACTGTCATCTTCCAGCTTTATTAGAATTTCTTCATCTGTAATTTCTAAAATGTATTTTACTACTGCTCTTTCCCATATAGCATATTTTATTTAATGCCAGAGCTCTTACAACAAGCTTGCTGTAACATACAGATGGCACAGAGCTCAAAGACTCCTCTCTTGGTCCATGCATTATCTCATTAGACTATTCAGCATCTTTTCTTTTGCATAACCTGATTATCTCCTGTAAGCATATCTTATTAACAATACCATTTAATCCATTAGTGGGGACTAGTCTGTAAAGGCTAGTTGAGATAAAGAGGATAGAAGTTTTTTTGAGGTCTAGTTAGTTTTCATTCACCCTTAATTTCCTTCTGCAAATTTACTGAAGAACAAAAGCTTCTTCTGACTGCAAGTCATTATCTGAAATTTTCTTCCCCATCCATCTGCTATTGTACAATTTCAGCCTCTGGTCTGGTTGTTAATTTTGTAGCTGGTCATTTTGTATTACTTTTACCCTCTACTATTCAGTATCTGGAAGTTTATATTATAGTCTCTGTTGTGTTACTTTATCTGTCTTCAGTAAAATGTTAAATAAATGTTCTTAGTTGTAGGGAAGAGATTTTTTTGATAGCAAATAATGTGATGATATCAATGAGTGGGCCCTGCTTTTGGAAAGTATATTAAGCACTTTAAACCAACATTTGGAGGACCTGTTAGTATTTCCTAAATATATGCCTATGTGTCACACATTGGGTGCTAGAACACACAGAGGATGGTTCATAGTTTGTATGAGACAGCTGATATAGGCTATAGTTGAGACAGTAAGAAGAAAGTGTGAGAATGAATTACTGCAAAGGTTATTAATGCTAAAGCATAATTTGCTCTGCAGAGAAATGTAGTTTATTTATTTTTTATTTATTTAGTCGCCATTTGTTAACCAGGTTAGTCTGGCTGGGCCGAGGGCCCTTTTTCAGCAGAGACCTGAAAAGAAAAGCTCCACTACAAAAACAAATTAGTTACAATGCAGTACAAAATTAATCAAAAGAGAAGTGAAAAATGAACAATATTATACATAGAAGAAAAATAAAGTTTTCGTGTATACATGGTAGGAGAACAAGCAATCTTGGATACAGAAATATATTTATCATAAAATATCAATTTATAATCAGTGGCAGGTAAGGAATACGTTGTGGGGTATAAAGTAGCATCAAGTAACAGAATGAATTGGAAAAGGCAGGGCAAAAGAAAAGAGATGCAAGAAGGATACTTTATATAGGAAAATAGGATAACAAGACTGATGGACATAGAAATCAAACTATGTTTAGGTAGGAAGGTGAAGATAGAGGAAAGAATAGGGAAAGTAGAAGACGGGGAGACAGGTGCAGAGGATGAAAAGATTCAAGTTGGGTCTTGGCAGGGGCAAGTCCAGGAATTGAGCAAATATTCTTTTAAAGCAAGTTTGAAGTTGCTAGGATTTTGAATAGATCTCATGACAGGAGGGAGGTTGTTCCAGTTTGATAATGAAAGGTACATTTTACATGCATGGCATAGTTTAAAGACATGGCTACGGTGTTATTTACCATTACTAAGAGTTTGAAAATATGGCCACTCCAAAGAATACAAGCTCATACTGTTATCTTACGATTCCACTGCAAGAACTGTGCCATAGTCTTTGCAAAGGTTTGCCTGCAGGAAGATTTAAAGGTCACTGTACATAATCATCTTTCTTTGGTGTTGGAAATTACATTGTTGCTTGCATGTGAAAACAGAGAGCTGTTATAAGAAGAGATGATTTTATTGTAGGGCACAAAGCAGAATAATACAAACAGCATAGTCATTAGTGAACATTCACCAAAGAGATCACATGCTCATAAGTGACACATTCTCACACTGATTGTACAGAGTATTTAGCAGGATTGTGCACTGACGGAGCCATGATATGTGATCAGTGGCCCCTTATATGGCATGTTGCTTTATGGGATTACTTAGCAAATAAAGTAACACATAAAAATGAAAAAACTCCCAAATCTGCAGTTTTCAGTATCATGGTGCTAAAATGTCATTGCAGATATCTGTGGTCCTGGCTCCATGACGTTTACTCTTGATACACTGTATAGTCTGATCTTGTTTGCAAAACTACATTTTATAACACAAGTTATAACTGGTACAGAATGTTAAAGATGGAAGGCTGAGAAAGTTTGTTTTGCTCAACAGCCACAATAAAATGACGTACGATTGAGGTGATGCTTGAGAGGTTAGTTCAGTTTATTATAGCAGAAGAACAAAATGTAGATGTTTTACTTTCAGCCACCTAGTCTTAATGTTTTGTAGTACATCTCAAAAGATCAATGTTTCTTTCACTTCCTCAATTAAAGATGCACAACAAACCAAAGAGATGGTTTTAATGTTGAATTTAACTTTTCGTTTGTGACACATTGTCATTCCAGTCTCAGGACAGCATAGCTGCCTGACAGCACTTGGTTCAACAGTTCAGTTCTTCACTGTGATGCTTTCCTTGAAGAGAGCTTTTATCAGTGTGGTTTTCTCTCATTACTTTGGCTTCTTACTGCATCCCAAGCACACAGTCCTCATAATTATCTGTAATTATCAGCTGTGACGTGTGTGTGTGTGTGTGTGTGTGTGTGTGTGTGTGTGTGTGTGTGTGTAAGCACTTTTTTAATTTCTCCAAGTCTTTGGGTTTCCAATACAATGACGGTAATGGACCCCATTCCTAAGTCAAAGTATGATTAAAGTTCATGAAATTAGTATTGTTTCAATCTTTGATGTTAACGTGGTGACCTTCACAGCACCTGCAATGTGCTTAGTAATGACTCCTTCTGCAATTCGTATGGAGTTATATGTATCAGTAAAATATCTAAATACGATTGCAGATTCTTTTTTATAAGACCCCGTTGCTCCTACTACTTCTGGGACTGTCTGGGTATCATTCTTCCACATTTCTCTCATTTCTGCCAGCAAATCCTGATATTTTATGACTTTGTGTCTTTTTGTACACAAAATACTGTAGTCACTGGGTGTAGTGATTTCAATGATTAATGCTACTTTTGTCTTCTTTCCATGGACCACTGTATCTGGTTTTCTTACATCTGTCTTTTGAATTGTTGGTAATGTGTGATCCCATGTGATATAGACTTCATTTTCTGTGATGCTTTGTGCAGTATATGTGTGTGTGTGTTGTGAGATAGACTGATGTTCACTCTGTGATTAGTTTCTTTGATGTGTATCCATTGAGTGCCATCATAGTTTTCTGCTTCCCTAAAACCCCACATTGGTTTCAGCATGTAATTAGACCCACTTGTATGAATCAGTTCATTTTTACACCCAGATAGTCCTGATTTTCACTGATGCCCAGACTGTAATTCATAGTTTTGCTCTGACCTTCATATAATTTGTGCTTTTGTAGTATAACGGTGAGAAAAGCAATCACAAAGTGTCATGGACTGCAGATACAGACTTCTTACTCTACGAAAAGTATATGTTATATCACACATTGTTATGTCCATGTGGATTAGTGCTCTGTATCCACCCCAATAACAATTGCAAGTAAATAAATAAAGATACTACACTTGTTCAAAGGTGCTGGGGTGCCAGCCTATGGACAGACATTTGGACATTACTGTATGCTGTTATTTTGCTTTATGGACTCATAAGTATTTTCTGACAGATTTTTGGTTTATTATCACTGGACTGCTTGATTGGTCATAAGTGTAAAACAGGAACTGGGGCAATTTATCCCGAGTTTGATTGGCCTGCATTCTTTTTGCTTATCATGGTAGGCTTCTTGCAGTCATTTGTAGCTTGTTTCCAGTGACAGTTTCTGTGCAGATTTTGTTGGAGTCCAGAAGCTCAGGAATTTCTGCATTGTGTTAGCTACAATTTGTTTGGAACACTTTCTGGAAATGGGACATTTTGGTTTTACTTATGGAAATGTTCTTTTGTCATCATACCATCATAGAGCAGTTGCATTAGCTGGAGAAATTTGTTTTATTTTGGAACATTATATTCCATTTGCTGTACTGTACAGAAAGTTGGAATATTTTGGCATACTGTGTTCGCATGAATGTTTATTTGTGCTTATTAGCACTTAGCAGTACTGCCTGTGAATTGTTCTATAAGCTGACCATTCATCAACAACCAGCTAGTTATCCTGTAATATGCCCTACAGTTGAGACACGTTGGTTTGTTTTACTTATTTTATGTTTACATATATTTGACTTGTTCTTTTGCAATAAGTTTGACATTGGTTGCACTGTCCTTATATTACAAATAACCATTCATTTTATGTTATGTTTTCTTGGCCAGTGTATTAATATATTTCTTCCCTTTTTATGTATGACATGAGCATTATAATACATATGAAGCTGAAGTTAAAATAAATAAAAATGAAACTTTCTGAGTAACTCCTACTAAGTGTCCCTGATTTAAAACCTCTGCCCTTATTTTTTCTTTCTCTCAGATTAAGAAAGAAAGAAAAAAAATTGAGAAGTATAAGCATCAGAAATAAAAAAAAACAAACAAACAAACAAAAAAAAAAAACATAAAGCAAAACCGTATTACTGATAGCTGTCACATCGTTTTCTGTTACTGATATTTATTTTAGTACAAGGTTTCTCATTCTTTTGTTAGCTCCCTCAGTGGTACATTTCATAGACCAGGCAGAAATCAACTCTAAGAAACAAAATATAATGATGGTTCTCAAAGCCTTTCTGAACAGCACAAGATTTTCAACCCCTGACATCCTAGTAAGGAATTATTGTACCACTGCAAGTTGTTTTGGATGACTTGTTCAGATGTTGCCGAATGCAGCAATATGTTCAATAATGAATGAAATCAGTGAGGTACTATAGGGTAGAATGTCTGCCTGGATTTTGTCTTGTCAGTTTTTTGTTTACTGTATTTCTCACCCATTTTCTGCTAGGGTTACTTGGAAAAAAAAAAAAAGACAGTGCAATCCTTTTGCAGGGACTCCTAACATCTGTGTAAATATACTCAAAATGTTTAAGAATAGTAGCACAGAACTAATTAATAGAAGTTTTGTCATTTTCTGTAGCTCTCTTACCAAGCATTCTCTTCACAAAGACAGGTGCATTTGATAACAGTAGATTATCAGGCCTCTCCGATTCTGACAGCTGGCCAATCGTCATTCAGTTAGCACTTTGTCTGATGACGTACTATAATTAATCTAATTTGCTGCTTTTTGTGAATGTGCCTAGCAGCTGCTTGTCTCAATGATGATTGTAAAACACTGCAATAATCCTGTTCTTCCCAGCTTGTGAATAAAAAAAATCAGTTAAGAAGCTACAGTTTTAGGCCGGTATTCATAGTCCAGGGATTCACATTTTTGTGGCGGTAATCCTCAAAAAGCGGCACTATGTGGTTATGCAAATCACAGTCTTTCAGGATAACTATCAAAATTTTGAGGCGTTAATGTTAAACATGCCTTCCTATCACAAAAGCCTAATATGCTTAAGGCAAAAGCTATAGGCATATACCTAATAAGCAGATAAGGGTCATTACATGTTTGTATATCAGTAGCATTCATAGAGATGAATCTAAAATGAGCTAATTTGCATATTAAATGTGTTAATTGCCCTGAACTTATACCAGTAAGCAGCAATTTACCATGAGAATACAGAGTTGAGGTAAAGGGAAAAAAAAGGAATATGTACTGCCATACATTTTAAGAAGATATACATTTATTGAGTTTACTTAAATATTTTTTTTTGTGTATCCACTGACAAACTACCGAAGGGGTCATTTGGAGAAATGTTTCATTTTGGAGTCAGTGAAGCACTTGTGCATATGTAGACATACTACCGAAGGGGTCATTTGGAGAAATGTTTCACTTTGGAGTCAGTGAAGCACTTGTGCATATGTAGACATACTACCGAAGGGACTGTTGGGGAAAAGTTTCACTTTGATCCTTGTGCATACTTGGACGTAGTACTCAAGGGATTCCTTGGGGAAATGTTCCATCTTGGTGTTTGTGCATACTTGGACGTAGTACTCAAGGGATTCCTTGGGGAAATGTTTCATCTTGGTGTTTGTGCATACTTGGACGTAGTACTCAAGGGATTCCTTGGGGAAATGTTTCATCTTGGTGTTTGTGCATACTTGGACGTAGTACTCAAGGGATTCCTTGGGGAAATGTTTCATCTTGGTGTTTGTGCATACTTGGACGTAGTACTCAAGGGATTCCTTGGGAAATGTTTCATCTTGGTGTTTGTGCATACTTGGACGTAGTACTCAAGGGATTCCTTGGGGAAATGTTTCATCTTGGTGTTTGTGCATACTTGGACGTAGTACTCAAGGGATTCCTTGGGGAAATGTTCCATCTTGGTGTTTGTGCATACTTGGACGTAGTACTCAAGGGATTCCTTGGGGAAATGTTTCATCTTGGTGTTTGTGCATACTTGGACGTAGTACTCAAGGGATTCCTTGGGGAAATGTTCCATCTTGGTGTTTGTGCATACTTGGACGTAGTACTCAAGGGATTCCTTGGGGAAATGTTCCATCTTGGTGTTTGTGCATACTTGGACGTAGTACTCAAGGGATTCCTTGGGGAAATGTTCCATCTTGGTGTTTGTGCATACTTGGACGTAGTACTCAAGGGATTCCTTGGGGAAATGTTCCATCTTGGTGTTTGTGCATACTTGGACGTAGTACTCAAGGGATTCCTTGGGGAAATGTTTCATCTTGGTGTTTGTGCATACTTGGACGTAGTACTCAAGGGATTCCTTGGGGAAATGTTCCATCTTGGTGTTTGTGCATACTTGGACGTAGTACTCAAGGGATTCCTTGGGGAAATGTTCCATCTTGGTGTTTGTGCATACTTGGACGTAGTACTCAAGGGATTCCTTGGGGAAATGTTTCATCTTGGTGTTTGTGCATACTTGGACGTAGTACTCAAGGGATTCCTTGGGGAAATGTTCCATCTTGGTGTTTGTGCATACTTGGACGTAGTACTCAAGGGATTCCTTGGGGAAATGTTTCATCTTGGTGTTTGTGCATACTTGGACGTAGTACTCAAGGGATTCCTTGGGGAAATGTTCCATCTTGGTGTTTGTGCATACTTGGACGTAGTACTCAAGGGATTCCTTGGGGAAATGTTCCATCTTGGTGTTTGTGCATACTTGGACGTAGTACTCAAGGGATTCCTTGGGGAAATGTTCCATCTTGGTGTTTGTGCATACTTGGACGTAGTACTCAAGGGATTCCTTGGGGAAATGTTTCATCTTGGTGTTTGTGCATACTTGGACGTAGTACTCAAGGGATTCCTTGGGGAAATGTTCCATCTTGGTGTTTGTGCATACGTGGACGTAGTACTCAAGGGATTCCTTGGGGAAATGTTTCATCTTGGTGTTTGTGCATACTTGGACGTAGTACTCAAGGGATTCCTTGGGGAAATGTTTCATCTTGGTGTTTGTGCATACTTGGACGTAGTACTCAAGGGATTCCTTGGGGAAATGTTCCATCTTGGTGTTTGTGCATACGTGGACGTAGTACTCAAGGGATTCCTTGGGGAAATGTTTCATCTTGGTGTTTGTGCATACTTGGACGTAGTACTCAAGGGATTCCTTGGGGAAATGTTCCATCTTGGTGTTTGTGCATACTTGGACGTAGTACTCAAGGGATTCCTTGGGGAAATGTTCCATCTTGGTGTTTGTGCATACTTGGACGTAGTACTCAAGGGATTCCTTGGGGAAATGTTCCATCTTGGTGTTTGTGCATACTTGGACGTAGTACTCAAGGGATTCCTTGGGGAAATGTTTCATCTTGGTGTTTGTGCATACTTGGACATAGTACTCAAGGGATTCCTTGGGGAAATGTTCCATCTTGGTGTTTGTGCATACTTGGACGTAGTACTCAAGGGATTCCTTGGGGAAATGTTTCATCTTGGTGTTTGTGCATACTTGGACGTAGTACTCAAGGGATTCCTTGGGGAAATGTTCCATCTTGGTGTTTGTGCATACTTGGACGTAGTACTCAAGGGATTCCTTGGGGAAATGTTCCATCTTGGTGTTTGTGCATACTTGGACGTAGTACTCAAGGGATTCCTTGGGGAAATGTTCCATCTTGGTGTTTGTGCATACTTGGACGTAGTACTCAAGGGATTCCTTGGGGAAATGTTTCATCTTGGTGTTTGTGCATACTTGGACGTAGTACTCAAGGGATTCCTTGGGGAAATGTTCCATCTTGGTGTTTGTGCATACTTGGACGTAGTACTCAAGGGATTCCTTGGGGAAATGTTTCATCTTGGTGTTTGTGCATACTTGGACGTAGTACTCAAGGTATTCCTTGGGGAAATGTTCCATCTTGGTGTTTGTGCATACTTGGACGTAGTACTCAAGGGATTCCTTGGGGAAATGTTTCATCTTGGTGTTTGTGCATACTTGGACGTAGTACTCAAGGGATTCCTTGGGGAAATGTTCCATCTTGGTATTTGTGCATACTTGGACGTAGTACTCAAGGGATTCCTTGGGGAAATGTTCCATCTTGGTGTTTGTGCATACTTGGACGTAGTACTCAAGGGATTCCTTGGGGAAATGTTTCATCTTGGTGTTTGTGCATACTTGGACGTAGTACTCAAGGGATTCCTTGGGGAAATGTTCCATCTTGGTATTTGTGCATACTTGGACGTAGTACTCAAGGGATTCCTTGGGGAAATGTTCCATCTTGGTGTTTGTGCATACTTGGACGTAGTACTCAAGGGATTCCTTGGGGAAATGTTCCATCTTGGTGTTTGTGCATACTTGGACGTAGTACTCAAGGGATTCCTTGGGGAAATGTTTCATCTTGGTGTTTGTGCATACATGCACATCATGCTGAAGGGATTGGTGAGGGAAATTTTCATCTTGGTACCTGTGTATATGTGGTCTAACTGCTGAAGGGATCGTTAAGAATAGCTTTCATTTTTGTGTCACTGAAGTCCTTGTGTATACATTGTCAGGCTGCTCAAGTGATCGCTGGGTAAAATAATTTATTTTGTGTCATTTTAGTGCTTTTGCATACTTAAAAAACAACTGAGGGGGTTGCTTGGGGAAATAATACATTTATGTATCAAGGAAGTGATTGTGCATACTTGGACAAACTACTGAAGGGATGGCTGAGGGCTGGCTTGTGGATTACAACTCAGACACCAAATATGAAGCATTGCTTTCAATAACAGATGTGCATACTGCATGGAAATTAGACTGAATCACAAGAACACCTCATTAAAATACACCACTTTACAAAATGTCTTATTTGCATCTAATTATACTTAAGGTATTTCACATTATTGTAAACATCCTCTATGAATCTTACCTTTGCTATGCTCATTCGTAAACATCAAGGATAAACTTGTCACACTTGCACAAATGACTATGAATACTGGCCTAAGTATATATGTCAACATGGTTGTACCTTTAGAGGCAAAAGAGACTAGAGTTAGTGTTGGTCCCAGTGTGGCTAGGTATCCTTTGGAAAGTTGGTCTGACTTCTGTCTGGTGTGGGATTCTTTTCCACTCTCTTGTTTTTACCAAGTGCATTAGTAGGACAAGCATTTTAATGGACAGCTACAGATGGCCTTTTGTTAAGGCAAAACCACATTTTTCTCCTTCTTGAAAGAAGGTGGTCACTGTCCCATTAGCCTTAAAGTAGTTCAGGTGTAACATTTCAGGAATGCTTTTCTTCCGGTAGGATCTAACTTAACTCATTCACTCCAATGGAGCTCAGAAAATTTGCACTGTAACTTCCAATGGGCGTAGCCTAAGCCTTTTGACAGACTCAAATTATATCCTCACATTTCAAACAAATGTTCATATCTGTGGAACCATAGTGGTTATGAAAGAAGTTTAAATGGCAAACCCTTCAGCACAAACTAATTTTATAGTGGTAGTATTCTTTAGGTTCTAGGTCTTAAACTGAATTTTGTAAGTCACAGCAAACACAGTAACTATTACATTTGTAATATTTTGTAAAAAACTTACAATATCTCAGCAACAACTTAAGTTACACAAACTGTCAGCAGCATTAATATCATAAAAACAACAGTTATTTATTTGCACTAGACAGAGGTCAAATATTATTGCAGCTGAGTTTTCCATTCTGTAAGCTTTAAGATTAAATCTTTTAAGACCTTGTACGTAGGATGGTTTTGGAATTATTGATGCAAATATGAACCAGCAATGTTTGATGCCTAGACGTGTCAGTAGGAATTAACTGCAGATGCACCGGGAGGCGTCACTCTGATGTAATGAGTTAAACAATTACATGATTGTTTTGCCTCAGTTATATAGTTACATTCATCTTTTCTGACTGTCATCTTTACAGTAAAAGGAAAAGCATTCCTAAACGTAAACTTTGTTGAGGCTGTTAGGGAATATAATGCTTGCCTTTTTATTATTCCGTTTGATAACCAGGTAAATAGACTAGTCCAAAGGCCTTTTTCACTCACAAATTAGACCGATGTAGAATAGTAACAAGTGTGTGTGTGTGTGTGTGTGTGTGTGTGTGTGTGTGTGTGTGTCTTTGCAATAAGAAGATAGAGCATATATGTGTCTGTGTGTGTGTGTGTTTATTTATTACATTTGTTAACTGGGAAAGTCCACTGGACCTAGAAAGAGCTTGTTTTCAGTGGAGGCCTGGGGAATAAAGCTCCACATTAATTACATACAAAGTAAAAATGTTAATACATAGGATATTTTGAGCAGTACTATCATTACATTAATTACATACAAGAGATCACTGGTTACATGCAAGAGATAAACATGTAGATACATAGAAAGAGGTATTTTGAGCAGTACTATCACATGAAAAGAAAGTAACAGCAGAAACAGGAATAATGTTTTACAGTCAGGTAATGACGCCATATTTTCTAGAATAACACGAGTGTAAATATGTTTATATAGTTCTTAGCTGAGCTGAGGGTATATAGGAGGTGACAGAAAGGTTGAAGGAGGAAGAGTACAGTCAAGGTGACAGTGAGGAGTAAGAATGGGACAGAGAAGAGGAGGGGAATATTTGTAAAAGATAAGTAAAGGTTGAGGCTCCATAGTTGGAGGTCAGGTGTAGGGGTTATTTATTGGAGTGCAGGAGCATAGCCAGTGAGAGGAGATATGTAATTTGATGGATTTTTTAAAGGAAGCAGGATTACTGATTGTCCTGAATGAAGGAGGAAGATTATTCCATAACTTGGAGACAGCATGAGAGTACAGCATTTGGCTGGTTGAGAGTTTGGGTTTCTCGACAGACAGTAATATTTTGTTTTCAGACTTGAGGTGGCGATTGGGGTGATACATGGACAGAATCGATGAGAGGGAAGGGCAGGTTTCAGGTTGGTAGATTATCTTGTGGGCTGTAGTTAACCGTAGATAAGTAAAATGGTGGGGGGATTCCAGCTAATTTAGTTGGTGCAGAGGGGAGCAGTGATGGGTAGAAAATTTAGCATTTGTAACAAATTTAGCAACTTTGTTGTAGCAACAGTCTAGTTTATTTTTTAAGGAGGATTTTAGGTTGATAAGGATGGGGGCGCCGTATAGAAGAGTTGGTAGCAGGAAGGATGAGGCCAAGGCAGGGAGGCTAAGGAAATAGTTGTGCCTATAAAATGACTTTTCATGGGTTTTTCTGATGGTGGATGTGAAGGTCAAAAGTTAATTTGTCATCAATGATGACACCTAGCAATTTGGTACCAGGGACAACTTCAGTGATAGTGTTGTTGTGAAAACAAACAGTAAAAAGAAACTTTTCATCATTTAACATATTGATGCACCAAACAACTGAGACCAAAACATCAACCACAAAAGAAAGAAACATAAAACCACAAAAATGCTACAAAGGCATTCTATGCAGTTGGGGGGCGCTGCACCTCCCACACCCCTCTGTTACTTATAAATGCTGATTCTGAGATTAGACTGCAATGGGGAAAGGGCAAAATGATAGTGCCAGCTGTACAGCAATCTCACACAACATGCTGCCATCTTTTTTGTATTTAAAAATTTGGTAATGAATAGAGACAACCCTGCATGTTTCGACATTCACTGCATCATCAGAGGGCTAGCGACATTTAGGTCCATCGATATTTCAAATATATCCCATATATATACATTTGTGTAAGGTCAAGCATATACCAACTTTGGATATACAGATAACTGTTGATTTCTCATATATGCCTAAGGCAGTTTAGGAATCATTACATCAAGTGATAACTGTATTAATTGTATGCAAAACCATTTACAAGAAATGAAATGTTATAACCAGAGCTTTGCTATTCTTATGAGTTACTTACATTTAAAAACTTTCCTGTCCTACCTCTTTGTGTGTGTGTATATATATATATATATATATATATATATATATATATATATATATATATAATAGACTGCCTTTTGAAATGTCAACACATGTAATGTAGAGGGTTAACAGACAGAAAAAAAAGATTGAAATTCCAGGAGAAAAGCAAACCTACAACATTGCTCTGTTACTTTAAACTTTTTTTTGCATTGGGCAGAGCCCTTGCACCCACCGAACCTGTACATACCAACTCTGAGATTGCCATACCGCAGAAAAAAGAGAATAATCTGGGAATAGCCATCTAGGCATTGGCGTATGTAAGTCCATTTTTTGGGCTATTCAGTCTCTGTGTTTCAGGACTCTCTCTAGCAGGTCGCAACATTTCAAGTGTTAATATCTTTATATATATATATATATATATATATATATATATATATATATATATATACACACACACACATAAATAGATGCATGTATACAGACATCAGGATTAATCAGGATTAATTTATCTTTGGACGAGGTTAATGGTAACCATGGCAGACATTGTGAAATGTATATGTTATATTTTTTTACTGATGTTTATTTTGTATATTAAATTTCACAATCTGTTGGTAGATATCCAGTAGTCTGTTAGAGATGTAGATTTTCGACCAGATCTAGATCACATATTCTCTTCTAAACCAAGCAGAGGTAGTTTGTGGTATTGAGACACTGTTTTTTCACTTACCACTCGCCATTCCCTTTCTCTTTGCCTAAACTCTGATATTAATCTCTGGAAGGGAAGTAAGTCTCTAACCCGCAGTCTAAACTTCTACTTGGGATCATGTTTTACTTCTATTAACTCTCCCTCTCTGGTTATTTGCTCTCAGTACCTTAATACTTTTTTTTAATTTTCTCCATAAATTATAGCTGCCCCTTGCCTGTTTTCTATATCCATGCTTGCAGTCCTCCCTATTGACAAAAATCTCCTTTCTCCATTCCTATGTTGGATTAGTTCTTAGAATACTTTCTACTGTTTTATCAAGATAATATTCTGTATGGTGGTTGTTATTTTCCTTAAGAATCTGCATAAAAAAAGTCTACTCTATCTTTATTTGTAAAACTTCTCACCATATTTCATTATCATCCTGTTCCACTTCTGCTTATTTTATGCATATGTACATTATGCATGTTGTCTAGTGCTAAAATAGGAAGTGTATATTCAAGTCTCGGTAGTAAGATAGTTAATTGCAGCCAATGAATGCTTGCCTGGAGTAAAAAAACTAATGATTTTTGTAGGGGATGGTTAAGTTGATCTATGAATTTTTAACTGCAAAAGACGGGTGAGGTGATAAGGATAATTCACAGTTACTTGTATCTGTTAACCAGATTGGTGGAATTTTCGTAGAAGTGACATATGTCACGGGAGGAGCAGGTAATATCTGAGATAATATCAGAAGAGTGTCAGTCAACAAAGAATATATCCTAGTAACCTTAGCCTTATGTCCAATTCTGCAAACCAAGCAAAGAGCTTGGTAAAGTCATCTTGCATTGCTTTTTGAATCACAGAAGATGATTTACGTTATTTTAGTAAAAGAAACTCACCTCTGTAAGATGGAGTTCCTGGTTGGGAGATGAACTTTTCCAAAGTGGAAAAGGGTGACTACATTGATAAACTGTTGTAAATCTAGTGAAGTGAAACATTAGCAAAACCAAGATCTTCTAATTTGTCATTTAGATAGTTGTGCTTGATCTTATCATAGCTCCCCCTAAAGACAACGAAAAGGGATTTATTAAGTAAGTTTTGTCTTTGGCCTGCAATAAGTCTGTTGAGTTATTAAAGACAGGGCAAGTGCCATGTTGAAAACTGTTTAATAGGTGCTGGTATAAATACCGGTACTGCTGCTGTGAAGGAATAACGCCCTGACTGTTGCCAAGGTAACATGAGTTCAAGTAGTCTTTTGGTGCTTGACTTGGAGTGGGTGCTTGGGACAGCCAATGAAAACCAAGGAAGCAACCATGTGGTGCTGCCTAAGGCATTGGCTGGGCATCCTACTTACATCAACTCCTTACAGTAGTGAGGGTCAGTTCAGTGCTGACATCCATTGCATATCCCAACTCAGGATGTTACTAAGCATGCACAGTATGAGGAAGGGAACTAGGAGATCATCTTTCCCTGCCAGTGGTGTGACACTTCTCAAGGACTTTTAATCACCTCAACAGCCCTGGATATGGGCTGATGTTAACCTGAGGGAGGCTAAGGTGGGTCTAGCAGACCCATTGGATGAGAAGAGGACCTGGGAGAAGCTGATGGTCAGCTATGGGGAGCTCAAAATAAAAACAAAAGTAGATTCTGGTATTAAATATTGCAAACATTTTGCTTGTACACAGTTTGCAAAAGGCATTGAGGCATTATTATAAGGTTTAGGGGGAGTGGTAATGTGTGCAGTTTTCCATTCTAAAGGGATTACTGTAGGTCAAAGATGTAGAGAGAGCGAGAGAAATTAAACAGGTGAGCTTTGGATTCTGCAGTATATGACAAAGAATTTTGAGTAATTTTAGATGAACGGTAGCTGATTCATCCTGGGACTGATGCTTGTAATCAGGTAGAAGTTTGTTGAGAGAGTTAGCCTTTATGGTTTTGAATCATAATTGGGTTGGCAAGTCATCACAGAGGTTAAAGTCTTCAACTATTGGAAGAAGAAAATCTGGTGTTGGAAATTAAGAACTTATTAGTGTCCTTTACTGACAGTGACTTTAATTGTATGGTTAGGCTTTTTTACAAGATGCTTAATTTTCACCTAATAAGTTTTGGGTTTTATTTTAGAAATCACAATGTAAAACATCAGTATCACTATACAAACGTATGAAAACCTTTATAATATGGCATCGCTGTTATTCATTCTGTAGCAAAACAGCAGATGGTGGGATTGGCATAATGGACCTTAAGATCTTCACCTCATAAACACAAGGCACAAGGTTTGATTCTGACTTTGGGTTATTGCTTAGACTTAAAATGTCCCTTTACCTATGAACCTATAAAAAGTACACATATTCTATGGAGTAGCCCTGGTCTCACAACAAACATATTGTGCAATGCATGTTGGTCTCACAACACACATATTCTGTAATGTATGCTGGTCTCTCCTTGTCACTCTCCTGGAAGATCTGGTGACAGTCTGCTTGTCAGTATTACATGGATCAGGGGCACAGTCTCTTTCAAAAACAGTGTCATGTCTAGTGTATTTCTAGCCAAATGGTTGCTGTTATTGTAGAAAGGGTTCATGAAAGAGAACAGTACCTTGCTGTGTGTCCGCCATCTGTCATAATGCTCATGGGAACTTTGACATTTATTTGTAACCTTTAACAATGCAGGTAATGAGGAAGTGAGCATTTGATTTGTTTCATTAACACAGTCTGTTCTGCTATGTTATGTTTGATGACCAGTCTCTAAGTGTTTGTATAGGACTTAATTTTGTCTTTCTTCTGTGTCCATCTATCTAATTGCTTCATATAGTTTGAGACTTGACTGGGACATGGAATGAACCTTATTATTATTGTAATTAAACATATGGTTTGTTGAGAAGAGTACAGTTGTTGGATATGCCACTTCTGTGTCCTCCTAGTATGCTATAAACTTCTTTCCAGGAAATGCAGTTAATGTTTTCATTTCCAGTTGTCTAATCTGTGCTGACCATTAGCTAGTCTAGTCTACAGTACCATCAGTTTGCGGCCGTTGCAGGGTAACTAAAGTACGGATGAATTGAATAAATTAGACAATTGTAAAAGGAGGTCTTTTGTCTGTTCTAGCAGACTGGGAAATATGAAAACACTTAGAAGATTTAGTCCATTTCTTATATAACAGTTTTTGGCTGAAATGAAAGCTAGTGTTTCCTACTATGTGTTATATAGTTAGCAACTATAACTTGAAGACAGTCCCCTGGATTCAGAAAACTTCCATGCAGGAATAGCTTATTCCTGCAGGGAAGCGAAGTTTAGGAGCAGCACGGCAGCGCGTCATGCATAATAATGAAGGCACACTGCCTAAGCTCCTAAACGGACATGGAGCACGAACGAGTGCAGGGGGCGTGTCTGAGAGCAGAGCTCTCACAATATACATGCTCCCCGCAGTCAAGAACTGCAATTTAGCTATTACAATGAGCTAGACTGCTCATAGAGGGTTGCATAACCCCAGCAACACCCCCCAAGTTTATTAGAGCAATATTTAAAATTTAATAATATAAACAATTTAATTTTTTTTTTTATCAAACAGATTAAATTTAACTGTAGGTCCGCGGGTTTGCCCATTGCTTAGCTACATATACTGTAGCTTAAATGGCACAAGAAGATAAATATCAAGGTACATGCAAATGAAGCAGTACTGCAATAGTGCAGTGGTCAGAGCATTCGCCTTACAAGTAGTCATCCCCGGTTCGAGTCTCACTCCATGTCACATCACTTTATGAATAACATATTTTGTTGTATAACCTACTAAATAACATATATTTGTGAACTGGAGTTCTGCATTAAATGCAGATGTGAGGTGTCATTGTAATAATGTTGTAAAATCCACAGATAAACACAAGTGCCCCATACTGTATATGTACACATGAATCAGGTATACAAATTGAAGGTATAATGTGGAATGAATGATATATCCATAGAGTGTCCAAATCCACCACCTTCCCAAGAACCATGTTACATTTCTGTCTAAATTAGCATGGCGTGAGTGGGAATAAGCACTATTAAGCAGTAGTAAGCAGGAGTAAGCATATTTAAGCAGCAGTAAGCGAGTTTAAGCCTGTTTGCACAGGGGTAAGCAATGCGCACACAGGTTAAGCAATATTGAAGCTAACCCTCTGTAAGCTTATTTAACCGGAAGTTAGCATTACTTACTGTCACACAAACCCGCTTAAAAGTGCCTTAATCACTCTGTATCCAACAGCCACTGTTCTACCCAGCAACAAAATAAACAGCCCTTGCAGGTCTTGAACCCAGGACCCTGTACACTATAGTCACAGTAGTTAACCAGTAAGCCATCACAGCAGTACATAAGATTGAGGTATCACCAAACAGATCCTCACTATAGGAAAATCAAACTTAACATGTGAAAGGAATCTATATACAGTTTTATGTTGTGTAACCTACTACATAACATAAATATGTGAAATGGAGTACTGCATTAAGTCCAGATGTAAGGTGTCATTGTAATAAAGTGTTGAAATTCCCTAATAAATACAAGGACCCCCATACAGTGTATGTAAACATGAATCATGGATACCAAACACATGTAATGAATAATAAATCAATGCCAAACAGCAATAGTATGCAAATTAAAAATTAAGCAATGCTAAGCATTGCACAGCCTTGCTTACTAGGTGTAAGCAATATGTAGGCCAGCTAAATCAGTTTGCCCATTGGTATACCCCTTTAAGCAATGCCAGCCTTAGGTAAGAAGGTTTGTCCATAGCTTTGCATTTTCAAAACCGTCCAGTCACGGCAAAGTACAGGAAATTGGCCCTATTTAAACCCAACAGGAGGGAACACATTTCATAACTGGTTGCAGCTTCCTCCTGTAAGCACTATGACCAGTGTGGGAGAAGGAGTGCGCTTCCAGGTGCAGTGCTGGGGCATCCAGGAGTCCAGAATCATGGTAGGACTCCTTGTTAAAGTCCATGACCAGAGACTGCTGCAGGGCCAGTACCAGGGTTCCCAATATAAAGCAGAAGCCTGGGACCATCCACTGCCACTGGCATATCTCGAACTGGTGAGCAGGTCAGGCATCACTATGCCTACCTGAAGCAGAGAAAGAGGAAGCTCTTGGATCAGTGGATCCAAGAGGCTAGGTAGACGGCGGATGTCCCAGCTGTGTGTATCAGTCTACTACCTGTTTAATAATTGCCAGCTCATGTATATTATGGATAGGTATGGCTAAATATTTCTCTTATGTCTTTGACAGCGGCAGATGAGGAGGCTGTGAATCGGGAAGCCCATGCCTGTAGATTGCTGAGGTTGCATCGCGAGGCAGGTTAGTAATACTCTTGCATGTACTGTCATAAGAAATAAATCTAAAAGTAGTAGAAAGTTAATTGCCAGTATAAAACCTGTATTGTGTATGGCATGTGCTGAATACACCAGACAATATGGCAGGAAGAGTCTCATATAGGTTGTATGTAAATAAAAGGTTAACAGCCTGACAATAAGCTGCTTGTGTGTACTCTGGTATCATATGGTAATGTAGTGTTGCAATCCCTTAATAGTACTGTTGTATTAAGCACTGTTACTCACATTGTGCTACATAAATAAAATGTTTAGGGATGTCTGTATATGACTGTTGTAATCACAAGAAGTCATATTGTACAACTGAGAGAGACTTAGAAAACAGTGAAAAGATAGACAACATAATCCAACTAGCACACTCAACTGGGATGAGAACTGTTGTATTTTAAGCACATACAGCCATGGTTCGAATCCTGGGAGTGGTAGTAAGCTGTATGCAGAATCATACCCCTCAACTGTACAGATTTGTCCAGAATGTCCAGTTAATTGGCCCATATCTGCTGGCTGTTACCCTGTCCCCCTGGAATATCAGCGTGCTAATCTCTGACATGTAGGCAGCATTTAATGTCATATAATTGACTATCAGGCCTGTAAATATTTGGAAAATGTCTATGAAAACAAACCTGTCATTGTACAACTCACCAAATGTTTATGAGGGCAATAGTCAAAATATGTCCTGGTTTCATCTGCATGTTGTCAAGACATGCCCAGAGGGTGTGCAATAAGAGATGGACAGGTATGTGCATAACATCAACCTGGAATCTGGGAATATGCATAGAAACAGTCAGGTAGTGTTAACAAACAATACCTCCACAGGTATAACAAGTAAGCGGTGTATACTGCAGGTAAAACTCAGTTCATGTATATAGTTGTCTACATCCATACCGCTGTCCACACTAAGGCCATAGGGTAGTGTAATAATACCTGCAAGGTACAGATCACAGCACTGAATAGGAAAGTAATGAGAACTATAGGGATATACAAGTTGTTAATTTACATCTCCCCCCATCTCTACAACAATAAACTAAATACACAACTCATTTGGTATGTGCACTATTAAATCTACTGTCGGGACGTATGTCCTGTTGTTTGATAAATATAGAAATTTGTTCTATGCATGTACCATGTTAAAATACTCCCACATTGGTGGCATCCTGCCATCTGTGTACCTGCATGCTGTTGTAATGGCCACTGTAGTTCCATATATGCATGTGTTCTGTTTGCTATGCAGCTGTTCCACATCTGGTGTTTCGGGTTAATGGGAATATCTATGCATGCTGTTATACCTAATCCTGGAATGTGTTGACTATTAGTAACCCACATATGTTGTAAAATTGAAACACCATAGCATGTTTGGGAAGGCCGGTCCCAGCGGACCCACCTCTCCCACCTCATCTGGCTGTGGCATCGGGCACCAGCACATTTCGGGCCTACCCCAGGACCTCCTCGCCTGCTGGTCCTGCACCACCTTTGGGTGGAACCGCCTCAGGAGATGGGGCTCACCCACCCAGGAGCAGGCACGGACAAGATACTGTCACCTGTCACCAGGTCTGGTGCGTAGCGAGCTCTGCAGGGAGTTTGGAGATCTGCTACGCCAGCTTGAGGGCCATGTGGCACAACTAGAGGGTCAGCCTTCCCCTCTTACTCAGCCACCTTTGGAGCCATAAAGGTGCAGTGCTGATTGCCCATGGGTGGGGACCTCAGTCCCACTATTTCCACTAGTGGGCTCATGGGCTTCCGACTTCCAAACACCCCTCCCCATCCAAGATGTTTACCCCTCACATGTGTCATATACTGCCCCAGTATTCTGTCTTGTTTGTTATCTTCCCCAACCTACCTCCCCAAATATACCTACTATCCCTCTCCAACATCCCACTCTCACCTTAAAAAAAAAGGGGCAATCTGTTCCCCCCAAAAAATCTCGCCCAATACAAATCTATTCATTTAGCACGTGTCCACTGTGGACACATGTAATCTGGACTAATTGGCTTCACAACATATTATTGTTATCCTTACCCCTCTCAGGGGTACGAGTGTCCAAATCTACCTCCAAATCAGTGTATATTCACAGCTGTTGCTGTAGAAGAAATGGGCAGTTATGGACCTTCCCTACATCCGACCTACATCCCTAGCTATTTTCCCTACTGTCCTTCACTCTTTGTGCCCCTTTTTCACCACTTTCCTATCAACCCTTTTTCATTTTTTTTAAAGAAATTAGTGTGATGGTCAGTGAGAGAAAGCACTTTTAAGCAGCAGTAAGCGGGTTTAAGCTTGTTTGCATGGGGGTAAGCAATGCCTACACTGGTTAAGCAATTGAGAAGCTAACTGAGTATAAGAAATTGTAACCGAAAGTTAGCAGTGCTTACCTTCGGGCAAACCTGCGCAAACCAACTTACAACTGCTTAAAAGTGCCTTAATCACTCTGCATCCAACAGCCCATGTTCTGCCCAGCAACAAAATAAACAGCCTTTGCAAGGCTCGAACCCAGGACCCTGCACACCATAGCCAAAGTGATTTACCACTAAGCCATGTCATATATACATAACACTGATGTTTTCACAAACCTACCATCCAGCACAGTCATTCAACAGTACAGGAAATGCATTTATACATTTAGATGTGTGTGTGTGTGTGTGTGTGTGTGTATATATATATATATATATATATATATATATATATATATATATGCATATATACACACATATATAATATATATATATATATATATATATATATATATATATATATATATATACATACACACACACACACACACACACACACACACACACACACACACACCCACATGCATACGTCTATAGATATATATGTCTACATATATCTGTATATATATATATATATATATATATATCAATATATATATATATATATATATATATATATATATATATATATATATATATATATATATATATATGCATATATATATATATATATATATATAGAGAGAGAGATAGCTATAGATATAAAAAAGAACATAAATACATATATGACCAAAGGCACCATTAATGGGGGTGAGGGGGCCCAAGCTAAATACCTCTTGTAAGTATTGACATCACCCCCTTCCCCACAGCCAAACAGATCTGCCCTGCAACACAATACCAACTGTTGCAAGTCCCATACACACATATATAATATATAAATATATATATATATATATATATATATATATATATATATATATATATACATACACACACACACACACACACACACACACACACACACACACACACACACATGCATACGTCTATAGATATATATGTCTACATATATCTGTATATATATATATATATATCAATATATATATCAATATATATATATGTATATATATATATATATATATATATATATATATATATATACATATATATATATATATATATATATATATATATATAGAGAGAGAGAGAGAGAGAGATATCTATAGATATAAAAAAGAACATAAATACATATATGACCAAAGGCACCATTAATGGGGGTGAGGGGGCCCAAGCTAAATACCTCTTGTAAGTATTGACATCACCCCCTTCCCCACAGCCAAACAGATCTGCCCTGCAACACAATACCAACTGTTGCAAGTCCCATACCCAGGACCCTACACAACATGGCCACAACATGTTAACAGTAATCCATACCACCTGTATGATGTGAGGATGGTATCAATAACATATCACGCAGTACAGTCTGGCTACCACAGGGAATGTACAATGTGGAAGCAATAAACATTCCAAAGATACATATATACACCCACACATATATGCAGATGCACACACACACACACACATATATATATATATATATATATATATATATATATATATATAACTACACATACACACACATAGACGTGTATAGGAAGATACATATTTAGAGGGTGCACAGCATATTGAACAGCCAGTATTCCTACAGTTGCCACCTTTTCAAATGGACAGCATATGATTCACTCATACAAAAGACAATTGTTGCCTGAAACATATACCCACAGAGATGTCAAAGGATATAACATCACACACAGGTTTGCATGCATAATAAATGTTTATTTGTGTACTGTTACAGTTGTATATGCCATGTCATATAGCTGTTAAGACTTTGAAATACATAATAACTGAGTAATGCAACTCTCAAGCAGATAATTTTATACAATAATCCGAAAGCATAACATATGTTGTTGTACTGGCCAAGGCCTATAAGTAGTACAACAGTAAAGAAAGACTGGGCCAGGGGATAACAATCAAGCAACAGTAAGTAATGCAGATGTATAGTTCAGCAGCCTCAAATTACACTCTGTACTCAACCACTAAGGGGAAAAAAATTAAGTTGACACAATGAGGATTTATCTGTTACATAACAATGCTTAACTGAAAACATCACAATCACACTGACAAACAGAACAGTCTGTATGACAGTAAGCACTAGGCTGCCAATGTTCCCAAGGTGAAATGGATGGTAATGTAAAGCCATATACCTTAAGGTGGCTTACTACCGATATTCCTCACATGTTGTAACAGCTTAGGTTATATATGGTGCATATCCCTCCCTCATAGACTGACTTACAGAGTTACTGTTACATACACTGACCTCTGGACTGCAGAAGGGCACACATGTTTTGTGCAGAGGAAGGCCACTTATATATGGACCCTACCCCACAATATGTGTGGGGGGCCACAACAGCACTGGAATGATGGCAGGAATGGCAGCATGACATAATCACAGGCCACTACATAACAACCCCTTACTACATGTCATATGGGCAAAGCCTGGTATATAGATGGAGGACAGGAGCCGGAACAGAGGCTTATATGTGAAATAGTGTTGTTATACACTGAGGGAGTTGCTGATATTACAGGATAGTCTGCAACATACCCTTAGTCAGGAATAT
>NC_056739.1:439739746-439777246 GCF_019279795.1 Protopterus annectens
GCTGGCAACTGTTCCCTAAACTTGCTATTGTATCACTGTTATTGAAAATATGTGGGTAGTAATAGTCCACACATTCCCGGATCATGTCCAACAACATGCATAGATATCCCCAGTAACACAAAACAACAGATGTGTAGCAATCACATAGCAAACAAACCACGTGCATATATGGAACCTTTGTGGCCCTGACAATGACATGCAGATGACATTGTCCATAACAGGCCAGCAATGATAGTGTCCCCACAGAGAACATGGCTACAAACACATAGCACAAAGTGTGGTACGATACGATATATGTCCCAATGGTAGGTATTCTGTAGACATACCTATTGAGTTGTGTGATCAGATTGTTTTTGTAGATATGGTGGGGGGGGAGACAGAGATGTGTATTAGATTATGGTAACCTTGCTATATGAGGTGCTCAGACCTGTTTCCATCTTTATGCCTTTCAGGCAAGATGTCCCATGAGAGTCTTCCCGTTTATACAGCGGGCGAGAATGAGGTCATCATCACACACCTGGTGCAGCACTACCAGGTCTTGTTTGGCCGAACAGCCCATGAGCAGCAGGAGCAGACCGCCCTGTTGAGCGATCTTGTCCACAGGGTAAATGATGTCGGCCTGCATAGCCGCAGTTATGAGCAGGTCCAACATCATTGCACAGACCTACTTCGCAATGCCCGTCGGCATGCTGCTGCAGTCAAGGGGGAATCAGCTCACAATGGGGGGGGGTCATGCCATCCATTCCACCCGACACATGTTGAGGAGCTCCTTGCCAGCCTCGGGGAACCTGCCTGCCCGCACACACAATACCTGGCAGAGGGCAAAATGGAGGTGGGTGCTACCGACACAATGGCAGAGGAGTGTGCAGGTAAGGCCACAGGGCATATCAATAGACCACTGTTGAGTATCCATCCGCATCTGTACAGTTTAGATCATGCATATGTGAGATGACATATATATAGTCTGTTGCAATGTAGTAGTAATAAACAGATGTGCATAATCTGTAGTATTGTGGGCTTGTACTGTTGATGTACTGTAATGCTGCACCCACCCTGTACCAATGCCACAGCTGTGGCTACTGACATCACATCTCTCACACACTTATGTAGGTCCCTCTGGTATACCTCCAAGGCAGCAGCCTGTAGCTGGGGAGTATGGCGTTCCCAATGTCACACCAAGACGTGGTCTGCTGTCCAAGATGTTTGGCCATCAAATGTGCCCACTTACCTGCAACAGAGACAGCCATGGCTTGCACAGATCTTACATGCCATGGCGTGGGCCCCTTACCCAACAGGTAGCACCCAGGAGTTGGACATGTAGCCATACCTCACCATTGCATATACCATGGCAAACAGTGCAGACAGTCATGTATGTGACGAGGATGTATGGGACAGGAATAATGTAGGAAATAAACAGATGGCTATCCAAGACAGATGATGTCACATGTAGCAAACCAGTCATGCAGGCTACCTAGTAACATGCCACAACACTGAGGGGGTTGCAAAAATGTTTAACAAGTACTAGCTGTGCAGTATCCTTATCAACAATTGCCTGGACTCTGCAAATGTGTGGCCCATGGGTTAGGGTAATCAGATGTGACAGTTGTACCACAGGAAACAACCAGGCCTCTCTACAGGTAGCGCATGCATAACAGAAGAGGTCCCCAAAAAGCATGTACAATACATGTGCTGCACAACCAGCACCTCATTCCACCTCAGGCCCACCATCCCCATCTGTACCGTGCCGGTGCCAGTGTACACCTGTATGTCTGCCATTCATTAGCTGGGACTAGGCTGTTACATGTTGTGTTCAGTGTTTGGGACACTGCAAACTGACACACGTGTAGGCTGTAGTTGCCAAGCATCTGCAAAAAGGCTGAAGGTAGAGGGGTGCCATCATGGCACAACAGTGCACTGCAGCAGGGAACCACAGGATGCTATGAGTGGCTGTATCTGCACACAGTCAGGTTCAGGAACTGTGGCAGACATAACCCTGACTCCACAGCAATAATGATGGCAGTGTGTGAACGCCAAGGGATGTGCACATGAGTTGACTTTGCATTCATGCAGAGTTGGGGGACATGTGTAGGGCAGACTGACCATATACTGGCAAATGCAGATGGCCCATACTAATATACCCATGCCACGAATAATGACTGCTGTAGTACACATAACAGTAGGTGCAACAAACCATTATGATAAGGGCGTGCACACATATGCACGAAGTGTATGCATCTCAATCAGCGTCAGCACAACTAACACATTTGTTTGACACTGCATTTGATTGTACAGGACATATGTCACATAGGCTCATGTAATGTTAATATATGCAGTAATGTGGTCCCATGGCATATCAAGGAAGAGGGTGTCATATCAATAAGGGTGTGTACACTCCCCATAGTCACGGTAAGGTTTGATGGTTGTCAGTGTAATTGTAACGTGTTGGACATACATGCACCACTGATGATGACATCTGTAAATCAGACATCAGGCATTCACAAATGACATCTGTCCACATATCATCCCAGGTATGTGTCAGACAAACACATAGGGGCTGTGAGCAGCAGAGCAGACATAACTGACACAGTAATACATATTCATCAATGGTGTGTACACCTGTGAGGTATGGTGCACAGTTCATGGCAGGGTGCTGAACAGGTGCACAGCAGTACTGTGCTCATGAGTGCAGTTTATTCCAGGAGAAGGGGCGTCACCTACTAACACAGCCCATGCATCACGCACATGTATACTGTTGCTAGCATGGATTGACTATAGCTGCACTGCATGCTGTTGAGTACCATATGTTATGCATGTTGACAGATGGGTAATGGGAGGTCTGTGTGTAATATCTTCATGCAACCTCACCTGTAAGTAAGTGTGTGTGTGTGTGTGTGTGTGTATGTGTGTGTGTGGGGGGGTATTTTGTCTGTAAGTGCAATTTGGTGGAGTGGAGGGGGATTGATGCATGTAGGATGTGCGTGTATGAGTGTGTGTGTTTGCGTGTGTAACCATGTATGCACATGTGTGATTGTGGGGTTGTTCATACGTCAGTGCTTCCCTTTGAAATCATGCAGTTCATGGATATGGACTGACACGAGACACCAGGAATCCTTGTCTGATATGTAATCTCAGGTCAGCTGATAGTATGATAAGGCCTGTAGCATGGAATACGCATTGGGAGGGAAGCTAGAGACCAGATATACTGTTAAAACTGCAGTCAGCAGAAAGGTGAAAGAATACCCACATATGCAGCACTACATATGCATTGGGGAATTACTAGACAACACCAGTGAGTGTATTACTGTTGCCCACATAATAAGGTGAGCAACAGATCTTGTATCTACTGAGCAATAGTTACATATGACACTCCAGTGCATGGCATTATTCAGTGACTATAGTAGTCCCTAACATATGGGGGCCATGCTCATGATGTCTGGAGACTCCCAGGGTGAACACTGGATGACAGCAGTGAGTCCTTGTAAAACCGACTCGAA
This sequence comes from Protopterus annectens, assembly GCF_019279795.1. Taxonomy (NCBI): domain Eukaryota; kingdom Metazoa; phylum Chordata; order Ceratodontiformes; family Protopteridae; genus Protopterus; species Protopterus annectens. Next base: position 439,743,241 of record NC_056739.1, read on the forward strand.
TCAAGTTAAAGAGGTAATGGAGTAACAGGTCATGTTTTTTCTGATCACTTGTCTAGGCAATTAGAAGAATGATAACTTAATGATTGGTATTAATGAGTGTAAGTTTCCAAGTGTGATGCAGGATGGGGAACGTAAGAGAATAAAGTTGGGACAGTCTGTAAACACAGGGACAGGTAGGTATTGTGGTGGAATGTCAGTGTGTGTTTGTGTGTATGTGTACTGTTAAGCAATGACGTGCAGGTCTTAAAGTGCATTTCTTGTTTTCCCCTCACAGGTGGCGAGGTGGGTCAGGGTCACTCCTGCACAATCTGATGTTGGTGTTCATACAGACACTGAAAATGATGATAGATGTGTTGAGGCACAAGCGAGTTTGTCAGAATCCGAAACTGCGCCTTCGTTTGACATCCCCCTGTTATCCACCCATTCCCGCACACTGTCATAGTGCCTGTAGATACCCCATCACCAGTGGCCATAGCAGAGGGACAGTTGGCAGTTGGTGGTAGTGCACAGGACAGTGTGGTATCTATGGCTGCTGTGTCTGGACACAGCAGCCATAGCCAGATGTCCAGCAGGGTACCACATAGGCAGATGTATGAGGTGCGCTTGCGAGGGCTGCTGGTCATCGTGCACCTGGCAGAAGTGCCAGGTCTGGTACCACCAGATGCATGTTTCAAGGCTGTCATGGAGACATGGGCATGTATGGAACAGTACACCAGACAGGGTCTGAGGCTGCAGAGGTCTGCATTTTCAGCTGTGACATCCGTGATCTTGCAGGTGCCCTCCGTTATTATACAGAAGTCATGGATAGAGGGTGGAGTGAAATGGTGGGCCTCCTCAACCATGGATTGCTAGAGCATGTGGTGGGAGTGGCGCAACGACCACGTGGACGTAGGCCAGCAACACCATCATCTGGAGGCCAACGTGGATGTGCAAGGACACCAAGCTGCTCCCGTAGTAGCAGTACCAGCCCAGCACTGCAGGGAGGGTGCTCACCACACCACAGCAGGCCACATGCATGTGGCCCTGGCCAGTCCCAGGAGGGACCTGGTTCCAGTGGACATATGTCATCATCAGGGGAGAGTAGCATATTGAGGCTTTTACCTGGACGTTCTCATGGAACCCCTGGCAGACACAGGTCTCATGTCTGTGGCTGGAGGTGGTGAACTGCACACCCTGCCAGGTATGGTCTGCAGCTATCCAGCAAACAAATGTATAGGGCAGCCACATGGCAGAACCATGTGCATGCATACTCACAGTACAAACACCCCTAGGGCAACCCCATACCTGCACACACATCACCACGTTCATATCAGTAATTAAAACCCCTCACTCACACACATGGTGTCAAACATATGGCCCAACCTAGGTTTCTGGCAAATCAACAACCCACCCTGTGCATATGATGATACCTGTGCTACATCCCTGTCATCCATAGCATCAATGCAGGGACAGGCTAATATGGTTCTGATGCACACGGTGACTGTACTACAGTGTACTAATGTACTGCTGTGTAACTTGTCAGCAGTAATGTTTAGTGCTTACATGTCAGGTAGTGTAGCTGTCCAGCCATGATGCGTTATAGCTGTTAGTAACACTGAGTGATTGTGGTCTCCATAATGTTATTCATTTGTGTTGTCGGTGACCATGTGTCAGCAGGAGGATGGTCTGCTGTCATATCTGACAAGGGGTATGGCACTGTGGTGATTCCTTGGCTGTGCCATATCCTGGGTACAGGTGAACACATGTCACAGGTTTGTATAACAGTTACTGCCTCTGTCACATGGCCGATAGGTCTGGGGGTGGTGTATACAGGTGAGTGGATGCTGACTGCTGTTAGCAGCCAGTCTACAGTGGACAGTGGTAGTTGTACTGAGTGGTACACGCCACATGTTTGTGTATAACACACACACAGAGGCTTAGGTGTTGATGCACTACACACAGAATACTGTACACATGGATGTATGTACTTGTGCAAGGAACCCATTGTAGCCTATGTAATTCCACCAAGCCAGACTATGCAGAACAACACATTGTGGAATAAGCAGTCCGCTAGTTTAATGTCATTAACGATGGTACCAGCAGGGTATATGTCCCCTTCCCAAATGTAGTGCAGCCCTCAACACGGTAAACATATGTGTGCTAGTTTGGGTGGCACACCCCTACCCATCGGAAGGCAAGAGGTGCTGTAAAACCACAAATAGTGTGATAGACAAATACCTAACCTGTTAACATGAACTGTACAGTATTACGGCCAGCTACATGGGGGGATACTCTCAACAGTAACCGCAATGATGTTGGCTGTGTCCACAACAGCCACACCCACTTATATATATCAACCTCAGTATCACTGCACACCTCTAAAGTGGGGAAGAGGCCATTTACATAGCTAACAGTAGTTGTGATGGAATGTATGTTCACAGGGTGATACCTATGACATGTTAGCATATGCCATGCAGTTCTTGGACAGATGACCCCCTGGGACATGCATATTCTGCAACCTGAAGTAGATCCCTCCACATACATGCAGACTCTTACTTGGCAACACTGGGACTAGACCCCTACCTAGGTATGTAGTGCTACTGATGTGTGTGGCTTTAATTGCACACACCACACAGCTTTTAAGATGAGCTGTGTTCCAGGTAACATATTACATGCAGAACATTCCCAGGCATGTGCAGTGTGGTAATGGGGGATGCAATGTTGTATATGGACAATACATAGTGTGACATACCATCATGTACACATTGTCAAACACATAACAGTCAGACACACATCCGAGAGACCTGGGCTTATCATTGCTAACTATCTTGTCAGTGTGTCCAATGTGTTACAGATAGGTTGCACACAGCACATGCATAACTGGGCTGGATAGTGTTATCAGTTACCTGTATGGTTGATGGTGACAGTGGTGTCACCATACAGTGGTATATGGGACATGTACCAGGGGTATCATGGTGTAATGACAGTATACCCAGCACCCACACCCCATTATGGATACTGTATGCACTGGAACCTATGATGATGCTCTGACATACCCACCATCACACATTGACCAGGACTGCAATACAACCTCTTATCCATCCCTAGAGTGCTACTACAGGGATATGCATCTAATGCACATGCCACAGGCATAGTAGGGTGATGCATTGTCATGCCTCTCCTATGGACAGCAACATCACTAACCCTAATACTGTGTGACAATGCGTATTTTAATAGGAGTAAGTATCCTCGGAATGCTGTACCCTACATATATACACACATGCACACATACACACACTTTCCAGAACTCAGTGGGTATCCCATGCCTATCAACTCATTTGTACAACAGTGTTGTGCTGGTACTGGAAGGCCCAGGTAGCCCTTAGGGAGAGGAGCGTAACAAGGTACATGTAATGTCCAGTACAGCAGCAGCTACATTTAGCTATGGCAATGCGTGGCACGGTGGGTGTGAAGGGACTCAGGGTATTCCCAACTACAGGTCTACTAACACACAGACACTGATATTCTCAGTAATGCACACATGCATACACACACCACACACACACACATTATATATATATATATATATATATAAACCCACACACACACACACATATACACACACACACACACACACACACACACACACACACACACACACACACACACACACACACACACATATGTCTACCATATGTCCAGACCATGGAGTGGAGTCATACCTCAGCACCAATAATCTCAACCTCTTAGTGCAAGGGGATGTCATGTATGTATTGCAGGTATATATGTAGACTGTTGCTACTGTAACAGGGGTTGTCTTGACAGACATGTTGTGTGTGGGAGGTCACATCTGCTATTGACATGTACGCCATCGGTTACTGACAGATATCCTAAGGTTATCATAGTACAGTACCACTGATATCACATTAATGATCCTGTGGACTACAGCAGAGATATGACCAATAAATGTGGACAGTCTGGCACAATCTGGTCAGTCCAGAGGTATAAACAGACCCCTTAGTGCGAGACATGTGGACGAAGCCTGACAATGTGAAAGTTAACAGCCATGTACGTGGGTATATCACATAAATACTGGACTATATATGCCCACCCGCAGTGGTGGTGCTGCGGTAGCGTTGTCACCTCACAGTAAGACGCTGTCCGGTTCGATTTTCAGCTAGAGCGTCTTCTGCGTGGAGACATGCGTGAATGGGCGTACCTTCGTTGAAGGTTGTGTGTCAGGGCTGGTAACTCGGCACATAAAAATCAACTACCAATCATTAGCAGACTGGAGTTCCACTGTGGCAGCCCCTAACTGGGAAAAGCTGAAAGACACAAACAAAACTGGACAACATATGCCCACACAGTTTATGCATTCTCACACTCCTGTCTGTCCTCACACATAATAACTGATGGTGCAGAGGTTACGTGGCCAAATACTACCCACTAGTTAGTGACATTCATTTGTACAGCATCCCACTGCTTTGTCAGAAATACATGAGAATTATAGGGGCCTGACAGCAGTACATCTGGCAAATATCTGGACATAACGTCACACTGGGTAATTACACTAAGCTGCTAGGCATGTAACAAAGCACTTTGCATACTACAGACAGACTGTCACAACACTGGCCTACATTTCGTATGGGGGAATACACATGTACCTGCAAATATAGCAGGATCTACAGGCATGTCACAGCACAGAGTAACAGACACCTCTGTAAAAGTGCATACCCGCAACCAATGTGAGCACAGCCCCAGCCACATATGGTAAGCAAGCTTAATATTACACTATATGGACTGTCTGATCAACACCATCCTCATATGTGCCACTCACACACTATCCCTACATATAATGAGCCACGACACAGTGTGGTTCAGTGCCTATCTGTGGTATGGGACATGTGTGTGTTTGGCCATACAAACATGTGAGCCGATAGGGTACCATACACTGGAGCAGCATGTAACATCAGATAGAACAGGACCAAGAACAATGACATCTACCACAGTCTGTACACAGGCCAAGTTACGTATTCAGAATACACATACTGTCGACAATCACCATAAGTACAGAGACCTCACTACTGTACACACAACCACAGAATGTCCAGGTTATGTCCTCAAATATAACCCCTACTATACATAACATGTCTCGCAGTCTGATTTCTAACTTGCTTGTTATCAGGTATTCTAACGCCCTGGATCAGCTGGTCCATACTCCCACCAGGGGCTGCAATATCCTGGACCTGGTCATTACCAATATGGATGACCGATGTTCCATGCCAGAGGTCAACTCCTCGCTGGTCAGATCTGACCACAAGCCAATCACCCTAGACATCCATATCCCACCCTCCATCAAGGAAACCACCATAAGATACTTCTCCAAAGCCAACTTCATGCTTCTTAAGGCAGAAATGGCAAACTTCACAATACTCATACAAATGGAAAATAGAGGTACGACTGTTGAATCCTGTACAAATATACTGTATAAACACATACACGAGTGCATGGATAGTGCCATCCCCAACAGAAACAAGATGTTATCCTTCAAAAAAAGGAAGCCAATAAACTGGTCCCCTGCTATAAATCAACTCAACAATAGAAGGAAGAAGCTGTTGCAACAAAGAGTAAAATCCCCTGATTGCAGGAACTCCCTGGTCAGCCTCAGTAACAAGCTGAGATCCCTCATAAAATCCTCCAAAGCTAGTTACGAAAATAAAATCACCACTGATTCTAAAGACAACCACAAAGCATTCTATAGCTGTGTCAAGAATCTCAATGGCAACACTCAGATCTGCACTGAGCTGCAGCACAATGGCACTTGATATACAGAACCAACTGATGATGCCAACATCCTGGCAGATAGGTTCAGTGCAAACTTTACCCCCCCCATCCCTCAAAGGGCTCATCTCTATACCAGAAGAATGCAAAGCCCCTGTAATCATGGATCCACAAGTAAAGACCACACTCTTCAAAGCCAAGAACACAGCATTCATGGGACCAGACAACATCACAGGCTGCTTTCTACATGAACTACCAATGAACTGGCACTCGACCTAAGTACCATGTTCAGTCATAGGCTCACTTCAGGCTTTGTGCCTACTGAATCGCACATGGCTACAGTTGTCTCACTTCACAAAGGGGGCGCCACCACCAACCCCGAGAACTACCTCCCCATTAGCCTGATGAGCCTGGTCTGCAAAACCATGGAATGTATTATCTTGGAGCTTATAAAGAAGGACATAGGTAACCTCCAAACTCTCGACCCCACTCAGTTCATATTTTTAAAATGTAGATCATGTCTACTAAACCTGATTGACTTCTTTGAGGCAGTCACCAGAGCCGTGGACGAGGGCAAGGTGATACACACAGCCTATCTTGATGTCGCCAAGGCTTTTGACACCATCCCCCACTCTGGAATTATAGATAAATGCACTAGACTGGGCATAAATCCCTATATCACAAGATGGGTGGCCACTTGGCTCACTGACAGAACACACACAGTGAAAGTAGCTGACTCCAAATCCGACTACAGACCAGTGACAAGTGGAGTATGTTCTCTCCTGTTTGGCATCTACTTCTCAGAAGTCCAGGCTAATACAGCAGGTCTTTGGTTAACGAAATTTGCAGATGACTGCAAACTAGGTGCCATAATAGAAATGCCTAATGATGTGGAAATTCTACAAAGGGGCCTCACTGAGACTGATGCTTGGTCTCAAAGTCATGGCCTCAAGCTCAATGCCAAGAACTGCATTGCCATCCCCTTTGGGAAAAACACTGTTCCCATGAGCTACCACATAGGCAGTAGCCTAGTAAACACCAAAAGAGGGATAACAGACCTTGGGACACAGGTTGACATTAGTCTCTCCTTTGATAATCACATCACCACAGTAGTCAGGAGATCCTTCTACATGGCACACCTCATCACAAAGGGATTCTCCCCCAGAAAAAAAAGAGGTAATTGTTCCTCTCTATTCATCCTTCATAAAACCCATTATAGAGTACAATGCCCCATTTGGCATGTATCTCACAAGACATCTACAACAACTTGAAAGGCCACAGAAATACCTCACTAAGAGGATTACCGGCCTCAAACAGATGCCATACGCAGACTGTCTCAATAAACTCCAGCTCTACGCCATCACATATCACCTACTCAGAGGCGACCTATTGCTAACATACAAGGTCATGTCAAACCCAGATCTGTTGGATATGCTACACTTAAAAAAACCCCAATCTGTCCCAGCCACATGCTCCAGGGACCTAAACCTGATCACCACAGTAAACAGAACATGCTGGAGGGATATATTCCTGTCCCAGAGACTTCCTATGCTCTGGAACAGACTGCCCATTCTTGTCAAACAGAGCTCCTCATTAGCCCTCTTTAAAAGAAGTATTGACAGTTGTATGGGAAATAGGAAATTCACCCCGGGAATCACTTGTGTGACTCTGCTCGACAGGGGCACAGGAAAATAACTTTCTAGGGTGGCGAAAGCCAGGGAACTTTGCTGGCTAGGCTTATATAGGCCTGAGGGCCGATAGCCTAGTACCCTGCCTATGATGTCAATAAATAATGGTGTACAGAACATATGCACCTCTTCCTGCATGACATATGTACAAAGGTTGACAGACTTGTGGCTGGAGGCACAAACACTGGGCCAATATTGACACATTGCTGTGATAACCTCATACAGTTACTGTTGTAACAGGGTTTGTTGTGAGGGATATGAAGTCAGTAATTCTCATGGCTGTCACCATGTACTGACTGCAATTCTCAGACTATACTTCTGCAGTTCTAAGATGATCTGTGAGTAACACAAGAAACATAAGACACCAAATGCTGGCCAGTCTGCAGATAACCCCACAGGTGGGAGTTTCCTCATACACATAACACTGTCATGACAGGTATTAAATCATGTAGACCAGCCATATCCACACAAACCCTGATAAACCAATCTTACTCCAAATGCAGAAGAGCAACACTTACATTCTGTAGTCATGTCTGCAACATCCCCCTCCTGTTTGTTGGCCTGTCTCCACTGACATGAAGTCCTGCTCACAGTGAATGAAAAGGACCAAAACTCACATGATGTTCCTAGTTATAGGAGTGTGTTTCCATGAAATTGGCTATGGGAATGTTACCTCAGCTGTTCCACATGCAATCAGCTAGTGGGGAACTGCAATTCTTGCAGAGACCATCAGCTGATCATGAGTATCACTTACAAAACACAAGCTGCTTCCTAAGCAAAGCAGGTGTACTTCTCCACATCCACCAGAGAGGGAATGAGAGAGACAGATACAAAGTAAGACAGGGAGGGGGTGGGAAAGTAAAACCTAAGCATGTTTGTGTCACACACTTACCAGTACAGAGTTTCAAACCTCTGCCTATGTATTATCACATGTCTATGCAGTTATTGCATGTGCCACAGAGCTTACCTGTTGGGGAGCTGTCCAAAGGTATAGTCGATGGTGAGTGACATCAGCAACAGTGATAAAGGATGGATAAAGTAGGTGTAGTACACATGCCTGTCCACATGAACAGGTGTCAAGGTCGACACAGCCACACTCTCTCAGCAACTCACACACATTATCACAGTTGGCAGGGTCAGGATCAGACTTCCTAGCTAGCTAGTTTGCCATAATACAGTAATATGCAGGTATCACATGCACCATATGGGTTATCAGGATGATATATGGGCAAAGGGTATGTCAATGTGTCTGACATCAGTAGGCCTGCTTCAGTAGGCCAGTGGGAGGTGTAGTGAGTGTGAATGGCATCCAAATCGTTATACTCCACACACAGACACATGTTTGCCAGTACTGACATGCATAGCTGCATTGCTTTGCAGGTGTGTAGTGGTTGACTGTGCCAGAAGGCTGTACAAGGCTAGGTAAAGGGCATTCCTTGGCATCAGGCCACACGACAATGGTCTGCAGTGTGGCTCAGGGGTGTAGTGTCTGGATTGGCCCACACAGGTGGGCAATGTAGTCACCATCCAGTCATCTGGGTTACTTTTGTGGGTGCCAGTGCTGTTCAATGCTTGCCATATATGTATTCTATATTCCATGACATGGACAGTGTCTGGGATGTGCACATGTCCCACATGCATGTTCTGTGACATATGGAAGTGTACCGGGGTGTCTAGGGCATGTTGTGTAGACAGATTATCATCATATGTGCCATTCCTGACCTCATGTGGTGGGAACTGGCAATGGACACCAGGTTGACCCTGTACCTACATTGACAGCATGATACAGATATTCCCTGGTGTCAGTAGCATCTGTCCATACAGGGCATGTGTATAAGGCATGGTATGTCCTTTGTGGGTTACATTTGTTGGCTCTACAGTTGTTGCAGGTCTCCAGTGGGGAACATAGTGAAGGAGCACTGTATACAATGATTTGCCTATTTTAGGGATGGGACAGAGTGCCATGTCCTCTGTAGTCCACTACAATCACACCATGGTTACTATCTGTGGGCAATATGCAGGGAACTACCAACATAGTGGTTGTTGCCTAGCCAAGTGTGTTTGTGTACGAGACATGGATGGAGTGTGTTCTCTGGGTAAAACAAGGGTTGCCTATATTGTTTGCCAAGCCATGATGTCATATGTAGGGATGTGGATTGTCTACCCCAGCCTTTCTGCTGTTTGACATCTGTTATCCTTGTAAGGTGGACATTGTAACATATAATAGGCCCACCATATAAGAAATTTGCAAAACCCGCTCCACAATGAGTCCTGTTGTTACACACACTCAGCTACCTCCACACAGGGTACATATGCACACACACCAAGTCTCACAGTTGCCGTGTCTGGGATTAGAACTCCTACCTAACTAGTACATCACACTACAGCATTATGCAGTTATAGCATGTTCCATGGAGATTACTGGCCTACTCCTTCCCCAAAGGTGTATTTCAGAGTGAATGATATCAGCAGGCTTGCCAAAGTAGGGGAATGGAAGTTGTAGTGACTGTGAATGGCCTCAAAAGCATTGATCCCTACACAGACAAACACACAAACCTTTACACTTGCCATGTCTGGGTTTAGAACTCCTACCCAACTAGTACATCACACTACAGCATTATCCAGTTATAGCACACACCACGGAGCTTACTGGGCTAGTCCTTTCCTAAAGGTGTATTTCAAAGTGAATGACATCAGCAGGCTTGCCAAAGTAGGGCAGTGGAAGTTGTAGTGACGGTGATTGGCCTCAAAAGCATTGATCCCTACACAGACACACATACACAAACACACAAATCTTTACACTTGCCATGTCTGGGATTAGAACTACTACCTAACTAGTACATCACTCTACAGCATTATGCAGTTGTAGCACACAGCACGGAGCTAACTGGGCTAGTCCTTCCCCAAAGGTGTATTTCAAAGTGAATAATGTCAGCAACCTTGCCAAGGTTGGACGATGGAAAGTGTAGGTCATAGGTTCATAGGTTCATAGGTTGGTACTAGGCCATCGGCCCTAAGGCCTATACATGCTTAGACATGACAATACCCTGGCTATGTCTTCCCACAATATTTACTTCCCTGGACCTCTATCTAGCAGAGCAGCTGACATGATCCCTGGGGTCAATTTCCTATCTCCCATCCAATCGTCCAGGTTCCTTTTGAAGAGGGACAAAGAGACACTCTACTTGACATGTATGGGCAGTCTGTTCCAGAGTCTGGGAAGTCTCTGGGTCAGGAACACATCCCTCTGGCATATAGTGTTCATTGTGATGATAAGATTTGGATCCCTGGAGCATATGGCTGTAAGGGTTTGGAATTCCGTAAGTGTAGCATGTCCAACAGCTGTGGGTCTGACATGGCATGGTATGTTAAGCAGAGATCACCTCTGTGAACACAATATGTGACAGAGTATAGCTGGATGATTTTCAGATGGTCAGCATAGGGGATCTTGTTTAGGCCTCTGATTCTTTTAGTGAGGTATGTCTACAGCCTTTCTAGTTGTTGCAGATGTCTTGTGAGATACATACATAACGAGCCATTGTAGTCTGTACTGGGTCTACTGAGAGATGACTACAGTGGGACAATAGCCTCCTTTTTCCTGGATGTAAAGCCCTTAATGGTGAGGTGTGCCACATAGGTGGATTTCCCGACTGTTGTGGTGATGTGGTTATCAAAGTTGAGACCACTGCCCACCTGTGTCCCTAAGTCTCTTATCACACTTTAGGTGATTAGTGTACTGCCACCTATGTGGTACTTCACAGGTACATGTCCCTTCCCAAAGGGGATAACTATAAAATGTCCTTCTATTCCTATGTTGCATTATTCTTGGTGTGGGATTTCCTGCCTTCAGGCGGTTCGTACTTCGGCTGCTATACAAAAGCTTCAGCTTGGCTGTTGCACATGGGACGTCACACATAGGGCCATAAACCAAGGACCTTAAGTGTGAAGACTGCACGCACAATCCTCAGAACTTTTCAGCCGCAGATGACTTTGCATTGTACAATCGCTCTCCAGACGTTGGATCGACTATAGATAAGTAACCTATTGGGTTTTTACATTTTAATTTTTTTACCAGTCTTTCACATTGCTTAGGCTTGGTTGTTGTAGCTTAGAGCTGATGTTAGCGAGAAAGGAAAAGTGCCAATGTGGGCACCGAATTCCCCATAAGGACGCCCATGACAAATGCGTTTCTTAGACCGGGAACACGACCATTACGCCTGCCCTAATTGTAAATCTTTTGTGCCTAAGACCTTACGTAGTCATCTGGCAGCTTTAAACCTTTACTTAGAAAACCAATGATTCAAAAGGCTGGCTCTCAGGATGGATCCCGGTTCAGAGGCCACCCAAGAACCTCTGCGTAAGAAGGCCAAGATGCCTAGGCCTTCATTGCCTGCCACTTAGCACCCGGAAGCCCCACCAACTACCGATGTAGGAGTTGAATGCTCGGCAGATCTGTTGACTCTATTGACCTCCCTTGTGGAGGCTGATGCACAGCCGACAACTGCCACTTCCGTGGAACTTTCTCAGACACCAACACCTGTTGATGTTGAGGGGGAACCAGATTTGGTGGGTCCTTCGACTGAGATCTAGACCTCGGATACAGCCGCTGCCAAACCCAGCTCTAGACCGATTCCAACCAAAAAGAAGCAGAAAACAAAACACATTATGCCTGCTTCTGAAGGCCCTCCAGACTGGGAAGCCTTCACCTCTTCTCTTATGCAGGCATTTATGGCCCTTAGGCCTTCTGCCTCATCCCCAACTATGTTGCCTCTGCTAAGTCCTAGGCCTCCTTCTGCTTCTTCCATTCCCATGGCTCCCTTCCTTGAGGAAGTAGAACATGAATCTACCTACTCTTCCTCGGATGAATCCATTTCTTATCCATCCCAGATTGCTTGTCCTAAGGAATATTATTCTCCTGATGAGGATTCTGTGGAAGGGAATTCTCCACCTGAAGACATTACATTTGGTGAAACCATCACCAAAATGAAAGACTATTTCAAATGGGACACTTCCCAAATGACAGAAACCGAAAAAAGATACTTTGAACTGCTGCAAGTGGAGTCCCCCTCCCCTACAGCTGTACCACCTGTTCTTTCTGCATACTTGGATGCCTCTAGAACACAGGGCTCACAGCATCCTGCACCGAAGTGTCCTGACCATTTCTACATGGTACCAGTGGAACAAAAATTCCTCATAAAGCCACCCTTAGCAGACTCAGCAGTGATTGCCACTGCCCCTGATAAACAGCCTAGGTTGTTACCGTCTGCATCCCTATTGACCACAAATAAAGATAGCAAATCCATGGATAGGATAGGCAAGACGGTGTACACTTACTCCACTTTGGCCTTCAGAGCCATTAACTGTCAAACACACATGACCAATTATGCACTGGACTTAGTATCCCAAGCCACCTCTATGCTGGCTTCAATTCCTGACAGTCCCATTAAAACAGATATCTCCTCCAAATTGTCCTTCGCACTACATGTGGCTAGACACTCCTAAGATGCAGCTACAATGCTGCAGAAGCTTCTTCTCACTCTGCAGCATCAGCTTCTGTCCTTAGGAGATGTTCCTGGCTTAGACTACAAAATCTGCCTGAGGACTTCAAGTCCAAAATCTTGGATGCCCCCCTGGATCACAACTTCCTCTTTGGAAAGCAGTCTGCAGATCTATTTAAGAATCTGCAAGAAAAAAGCAAAGAATTACAGGATATTAAACATCTCCTGGTATCCTTTACACCCAAATTTTATAGGAACTACCTGGCGAAGACTACCTTTTTTAAGCATAACCCGCATTCTGCTGCCTCCTCCTCCAGACCCAGAAGAGGAACTAGAAGACATTCCTCATCCAGTCCCACTGGTCCACCTCCTCAGCCTAGACAACCCTTTCAGGACAGGGGAGGTCCTAATAATGTGTGACTGCCTTGCCTATCTGCCCCTCTCAGCTCGCCTTACCCACTGTTTCCCCTACTGGCAAAAAAATCACAACAGACCAATGGGTCGTCTTCTTCTTTCGGCTGCTCCCATTAGGGGTCGCCACAACAGATCAACTGTTTCCATTTCTTCCTCCTGAGCAGAACATCCTCTCCACAACATGAATGGATGCTGGACAGGATGGTCTTCCTAGACATAGTCCACCATTGTGGCACTCCACAAATAGACCTGTTTGCCTTCCCCAGAACAGGTAGCTGCAGACCTTCTTCACAAAGACTTACTCCCCCCAAGCCTGGAGAGTATACACCTTCAGTTTCACCTGGGAGGGGAATTTTCTTTATGCCTTCTCCCCTTCCCTCTGATTCAGAAAGCCCTTCTGAAAATCAGGAAGGACAAACCAAAAATCTTGCTGGTGACTTCCTACTGGCCAAGGCAGCACTGGTTCCCCCTTCTACACAATTTAGCCAAGGGCAAGTTACCTCACAAGGTGGACCTTCTGACTCAAGAAAAAGGAACTCTCCTACACCCACATTTGCAAATGCTATCTCTGACTCTGTGGGTGATAAATTACTAACCCCATTCAGACACCACTATTTAGAGGACGTGCTATCAGTCCTGAGGGAGGCCAGGAAATCCACTACTAGAAAATCATACCTTGCTAAATGGGACAGATTTACTCAGTGGTGTCTGGGATAGGAAAGGGACCCTTATAAGGCTGACACCCCCCTAGTCCTTTCATATATGTGTCAACTTATAAAAGGTGGATTTTCCTATTCATCAGTGAAAATGCACCTCTTCGCATTATCAGCCTGCTTACCTCTAGAACCTCCCTTGTCAGCCAGGCTACATGTGAAACTTTTCCTTAAAGGGGTCATACACATCAAACCACCTAAGAAGCCTATCCCTCCTCCATGGGACCTGAACTGCACCCTGTACTCTTTTTTATTAAAGTGTTGTTTTGCCTTGTGTATTCCAATGAGTTGGTGGCTTTTTTGGAACATTATACTTTTATCATTGGTTTCTTTATCCAGATTCAGGGGATTTGTGTTTGATAGCTGTGGAATGACTTGCAGTTGTCTTTAGCATTCTTGGCTATATTATGTTCATAACTAGCTTTGGTGGATGTTATGCGGGATCTCAGCTTCTTACTGTTGCTGGTAAGGGAGTATTTTGCATCCTGGAATTTCCACCATTTCTGTAACAGTTTCTTACTTTTGTTGTACAGTATGTTTATGACAGGGGGCCACCACATTGGCTTCCTTTTCTTGGTGGGGAGCGTCTTTGTTCTATATTGGATGGCACGATTCATGCACGAGTGGATGTGCTCATACAGTGCCTTCATGTAGGGTTCAGCAGTCGTCCTTTCAGTTCCCATCTGCATAGGTGTCATGACGTTAGTCACGTCTGACATGTGTAGCATGATATTGGCTTTGGAAATGTGTGTTACAGAGGTTTCCTTACTGGGGTGTGGGGGAGGGATGTTGATGTTAAGGGTGATTAACTCATGGGCAGACCTGACCACCAATGGAGTGATCATAGATGTGGAGCATTGCTTTCCCATGTTGGTAATAACCAGGTCTAGGATATTTGAGCCCCTGGTGGGACTATGGGTTACTTGATCCAGGGCATTGGGAATTATGACTTCCAAGAACCTTTGGGCACATGCGTTGGTACACAAGTATTTTCTCAATTAATGGCAGGGTAGTGTAAGTCACCCAGTATTAGGGTGTTTGGTTGTAGCGTAATATTTCCCAGTATGTTTCAAAAGCTGTAGTGTGAATCATGGGGCATGGTGGGGTATCTGTAGCAAGCTATACAATTTGGATTGCAGTCTGACCTGGTGTTAGTTGTACCGGGGGTATTTCAGGCACATTCTGTTGGACAAGTAGCCTGGTGGTGTGAATATCCTTGGTGAATATGGACACTCCTCCATCTTTATTGTTGTGGTCCTAGTTTGGTGGCCAACAGGTGTGGTGGGAGATGTATCTGGTATTGCAGGGGTGGTCTCAGGAGCCCTGGATCAGGTCTCTGTTACTGCACAGATATCGATGTTCCCCATTTTTAGGTGCGCCTAGTGACTGTGAATAGCCACAAAAACATTTATCCCTACACACAGAGTTTCACAGTCACCATGTCTGGGAATAGAGCTCCTACTTAACTAGTATGTCACACTACAGCATTACACAGTTATAGCATGCGCCATGGAGCTTACTGGGCTACTCCTTCCCCAAAGGTGTATTTCAAAGTGAATGACAGCAGGCTTGCCAAAGTAGAGCAATGGAAGTTGTAGTGAGTGCGAATGGTCTCAAAAGCATTGATCTCTACACATATAAACACACACACACAAAGTTCTACAGTTGCCAAGACTAGGAATAGAACTCCTATCTAACTAGTACATCACACTACAGCATCATGCAGTTATAGGACACGCTACAGTGATTACTGGGCTACTCCTTCCCCAAAGGTGTATTTCAAAGTGAATGACATCAGCAGCCCTGCCAAAGTAGGGCATTTGAAATTGTAGTGAGTGTGAATGGCCTCAAACGCATTGATCCCTACACAAACACACACACAGTTACCATGTCTGGGATTAGAACTCCTACCTATCTAGTACATCACACTACAGCCTCACGCATTTATAGGATGCACCATGGAGGGTATTGGGCTACTCCTTCCCCAAAGGTGTATTTCAAAGTGAATGACATCATCAGCCCTGCCAAAGTAGGGCATTTGAAATTGCAGTGAGTGTGAATGGCCTCAAAAGCATTGATCCCTACAAACACGCACACACACACACACACACACACACACACACACACACACACACACACACACACACACACACACACACAGTTGCCATGTCTGGGATTAGAACTCCTACCTAACTAGTACATCACAGTATAGCATTACACAGTTATAGCACACACCATTGAACTTATAGGGGTACTCCTTCCCCAAAGGTGTATTTCAAGGTGAAGACATCAGCAGGCTTGCCTTAGTAGGATAATGGGGAGTGCTGTGTGTGTGCATGGGCCATAACCCATTCATCTAGAAGCAGACACACCACACTCAGGCACACACAGGTTTATATTCCACAGGTATGTGTATACAACTGCTAGAGTTAGCACAAGCACCACAGACACTATAGTCCTGAGGGATACCAGAGGCAAATGTCTATAGTGATTAACATTTGCACATCATGTGGTTTTAGCCAATTGGATGTGTGCTGGGTGGGACAAGCCTCATGAAGGGAGGCTCTTTGTCAATATCTGTCACTCTCTTCTACACATCTATGTAGGTGTAATTTTAGCCTATTATAGTGTGTTGTCCTTGGATATATGTGTGTATTCCTATCCAATGTGTGTGCAAAACATGACTGGTGTGTACTGAGGAGTCTGTGCACAAACATCTGTGACTGTCAGATATGTATAGTCCACTGTTGTTGCCAGGCATGGCCTTCATTTTGTGGGAGCATGCCCAGTATGAACTTTCAGTATTTTGTTGTCAGACATAGGCTTTGTTTCTCTAAGTGTGGGAGCATGCCCAGTATGACCTTGTGTATTGAATGTGTGAATCCACTCCAGGTAGTTTGTACTCCAGTGCAGGCTTTTGTGTTCTACACCTACAGCTAGCAGCCTGTTTCTGCTGGATATCTGTAGATCTATTGACAATATTGGGTCAAAATGGGCAAAATATAGTGGGTTACTGTAAGTAATTGTGTCTGTGCTGCTTCTGCTACATGGTCTTGGTGTTAGCAGAGATATTCAGACATATGTACTGTTTTACACTGTGATGTTTTGTGTCATCAAGTACTGTCAGGTATACATATTTGCTTGCAGTGATGTCCTGGGGAACACAGGGTGAATGCAGCTGTGTCCAGTATTTTGGTCTGCAGCCTACATATTATTGCACAATCATGCCATTCTAGAGGGGAAGCTGCAGACACTTGCTGCCAGGTCTGTGTAAATGGTTCAGCACCTTGGTACAGTGGTGGCTGAGGATCCATTGCTTGTACATCCATTGATGTGACAGTATCATGCTGTGGCCATACCTCACAGCTGTATAGATTCACACAGGTTACCCAGAGGCAGGGGTCATAATTCTGGACATTACCCCTTCACATTGTGGTTTATGAGCAGGTTTGTAGCCACCCATTCCTGTGTTTGCAGGTAGGGATAGTATGTGCACATGGCTGAGTTTCGGACTTCACACACTACATGCCGCCCATGCTCCTACCCCCCCCTATTATTCTGTCCTCTTCCAAACATTATGCAAACATTATCTGATAAATTCCCTATAGTTATCACCTTATCCCAGCAGTAATTTTGTGTTTGTCCACATTTCATGCAGTAGGATATGGTGGACATGTTTCTGGGATTTGTCCACATGGCCTTGCATTTGGGTTCTGTGGACTGTTATGTTGTTATGTGGGAGTCCATGACATAACATACATTGGCAGTACATGTGAGACACAGGCCTTTGGCAGAGGATTGTAGGCCATTTGGTAGTGATGAAGGCCAGCGGTAGCAGGCCGTTGCATTGTATCACTACTACAGTCTCAGACTGCAATACACTATATTCCCCTGGGGTGACAGGGTAGATGTGAAAGGTGTTAATGTCAATAAGTTCTGTCATTATTGATCCAGTGGTGTGGATGCTGGCAGGGTGCTGCTTACACCTGCATGGGACACCTATTCTGCATGCTGCATTCTTTGGCTATTGCCATACAGAGGTGGGGGTCATATTGTACTCATTCTCAACAGCAGGGATAAAATCGGAGAGGTAACTGTGGGTGATGGTGGGGTGAGCTGGGTGCATGTGTGCTATGGACACTACTTGCATCTGACTCACATATATGTATGGGGAATTCCACTTATGCAGACTTGTGCAGGGACATCAGCTGTTTCTCAATACTTCATACCTGTGACCTTTGTGGTCTACCAGTGTTTGGCCAGACATCGGTATTCCCTACTACAAGCCCAACTAATGTGCTGCTAACCTGTATGTACAATTCCAAAGGTGTGTCCATTTGATAGTAACATATTATACACTCTCTGTCTGGGGTACTAACTCCCGTGTGTGTACTGGTTGTATGTCTGGGCCCACATTCATGCCATGTCCATCTTTCAGGTGGTGACATATATTACTTCCAAACATTTACTATGTCTTACTGCTGGAATGTGTTTTGTTGGGATGCATTGTTTTTGGCACGGCAGTTGTGAGAACTTGGCCCTGTCATTAGCAGTATTGGCCAATGGCCACAAGAACAAATCGCACCATGCCTACATACTGACCACTCTCACACAATATACAACACACATCGACCTAACACACACAACCCTGCATATTGTACACATGCTACAATCTGTAATGGTACTTTGGAAGCTCAGGTAATCTGTGCTCCACTGTTATTATACCTACACATACATGTTACTACATTTCTACATAGGACTGGGGAGAGGGCACACCTGACACTTGTACACATTTGCTATGACTGTACTGGTATTTCAAGTACTCCATTTAATTCTCTATTCTGACCTATCATGCTGACTACAGGCATATCAGTGTACTACAGGTCTTAGGTTTGACTGACCTACATTTCAGTTTCAGACTTCTTACCCTTCAGAACTAACATCCTACTGCCTGACCTGTTGTAATCTGTCTGTGTAGGTCTGGAAGGGGGATGTTCTCCATAGCCATCAATCAGAGGCCTTAGCACTGCCTTTGTTTGTGTTTGCCTACACCTGTCTTGCTGGATGAGACTGTTGTTGGCTATGTGAGCCTCCCTGACTGGCATGTGTCTGTCCTATGGACACACGTGGCCCACCACATTTCCTGCAGTGAGTTTTGTCACCTTGTCTAGTACTGGCTACTATGGTGACACCAATATTTGTTACAGATCTCATGCTGCCACTATAGGTGTCTACTATCTGCTGGCATCCCATTCAGCCACCCAATTCCCTTGCATGCTCACATCCATACCGTAGATACAAGTAACAACACATGCTACTCCATTTGGCAATTGATAGGGAGAGTGACTTACCTTGTGGTTGTGCCAGTATTGAGGATGGTGCTGGTGGGCTGACTATGTTGGATGCACATAGTATACTCCCGTTACATGGTTAAGCACAGGTGGTGTCATGTTTGTCATACCTTTTACTGTATGTTCGAGTCAGAGAGAGGTGTCATTCCCTTGGTTCCTACTGTGTCAGTGTATGTGCTATGCGTTGTCTCTTTGCCACAGCCTGGGCATACTGGCACACCTCCTTCTGCCTACTGGGGCAGACTCAGGTTGTTCCTCCTCCAAGTCACTCTGTGCCTGTGCAAGCCTTGGCAATGGTGGGGGGGGGGGGCTGTGTGGCCCTGCCCTGTGCTGTTCCTGCTGCAGCTGTTTCCACAGGATCATATTGTGTAGTATGGCACATATGATGACAATTCCGGTACATGTAGCTGGTGAGTACTGCAAGGCTCCACTGGATGTGTCTAGGCACTTGAACTGTGACTTGAGCATCCCAAACACACAGTCTATTATGATTCTGGTCTGTGCTTGTGCCTTGTTATGGTGTTCTTGTTCAGGTGTGTGTGCATTTCTGATGGATGTCATCAGCCACAGCTCCAGTGCATAACCAGCATCCCCCACTAGGTGGCCTTAAGGGATGTCCCCACTGGCAAATCTCTGGTACAGCTGTGTCATATGCCAGATGTGGGGGTCGTGATAGCTTCCAGGGCAGCCAGCACACACATTCATTATAATGCCCTGGGCATCACACACAACCTGGCAGTTGATGGAGAGAAAGCCCTTGTGGTTGATGTAGACCCTATCACACTCACTGGGTGGTGCTTTGATGCATATGTGCATGCCATCTATAGCACCCACTACCTCAGGGTATTCTGCTATTTGGCGGAAGAGATGCATATTGCTGATCAATGCCTCACGGCTGTTATGGAAATATACGTGCTCACTGGCATGTGCTGACAATGGCATCCAGGAACTGGTGGAGTATCCTGGATGCTGATGCCTGTGAGATCCCCATGATATCCCCAGGTGGCCTTTGGAAGGTACCTGTGGCTAGTATTCTTAGGCCTACACATACCTTGGTATATACTGGGATGGGTTCCCCTCTGTTGGTTCTGTATGTGTGGTGTGGCCAGCACAGTTTGCATGTTGAAGATTTTTTTTTTTTTTTTTGCTGTTAAATGCTGACGTTTTTTACTGTTTTTTCTTCTGACGTGCTGCTATTGTCTGTCTTTCCTCAACCCGTCATCATTTATAATGTTGTTTTAACTGCAGAATTCTGCTGTGATTTTGTTCAATCTTCTGAAAATTCTAAGCACCATTCATACTCTAGCAATGTTCTTAAGATATTTCTCTCGTAAATCCATTTTATCTAACATTTACCGAATAATCTGCTGTGAATTTTATCTTTATTTTGATGTCTGAATGATTATCTGTGAAATTACACTTCCTTGCCAAGGCTTGAGACATGCTCGATAACTTATCAGCTGTGTCTTTTCATTCTTTTATATAGCCTTTCTAGAAACTTTTCTTGTACTGCTCAAAACATATCCTCACTATCTGACAAATTATGCAGGTTGCCCTTAGCCAAGTTTGAAACGGAGAATTCAGTGAAATGTGTCCACTAATAATAAGTGCTACAGCATAGTTCTGAATTTAGAAAAGATGGTAGTCCACTTCTGGGCCCAAGCTGTGATTAACTAAATGTGCATTAAAAGCCTCATGACTAGAATTTTGGAGTGATATTTTTTACACTGTATATATTAACTTACATTTAACACTATGTTTCTTTCAGACAATTTTGTTATTTATTTCTTGTAGCTCTGTTCATTAAATCTGGGCACTTTTTTTTTGAAAAAATGTATGTGTTTTTTCACTTACCTTTTTGACCATGCTTATTAATCAGCAAAGTCTTTCTCCAAGAAATTTCTTTTTTCTGCAACATTTTTCCTAAAAGCAAACCTTTCAGCTTTTATAGGTTCACAGGTAAATACGAAGGTAGCTGCCCTTGAGGGATATTTTAAGTCTAGCCAGTTTCCTTTTTCATGTTTGAATTAACCTATCCCATTTGGTTATAGATTGGCCTTACTCATCCCATGGTTGATAATTATGCATTTCTCCTAATTAGAATAACCGGGATCATGAGCTGCTTTGTCGATAAATAAAGGTAAAATACAAAAAACATGGCATCCAGTCTACATTATTTCTTTGACTAAATTAGTTATCAGTTGTTTTCTGTCATGTCTACTTTTTATGTCTTGCCTGATTTTGTATATTTGAAAATCATTTTCTGTCAGGATTGTTTGAAACAAAGGCAGTGTCTTAAGACAGTCTGTGGTAAAAGTACATCAGGCACCTTATCTATAAAATCATATAACACCAGACCTACTAATGTAACTAATCCTTCCAATGCCAAGCTAAAGGTACAGTTGCTCAGTGCCAGGAGTCTAAACAGGAAACTGCACTCCCTGGAAGCTCTGCTCACCCTGGAGAATGCTGACATCTTTGTGCAGTTACAGATACTTGGTTCAAAGGTTGTGGAAAGCACCCTGGTGGTGCAAGTCTACACTATTACACATTCAGACCACCCTTTGAAAAGATAAAAATGAAAGGAGGAGGTGTTTCCATTTACATAAAAAAGAATCACACAGCAACCTAGTCAAGCAGGATGACTTGCTGAGCTACTGCATGTCCAACTGACCATGGACAAAATCTCCCACCATATGATTGCTAGCTACAGGTCCCCAACCATGAACCATGAAACCCACTCCGCATACCTGAAGTTACCAGAGTCACTTACCATTCAGCCCAACACAGTACTTACGGGTGATTTTAACTACCCCTCCATAAACTGGGAAACATGTGACCACTGGCATGCAGGCTCAGAGATTCCTGGACTTTGTCAATGGAAATGCTCTGGAACAGTTGGTCTGCACTCCCACTAGGGGATCAAACATATTTACATAGTACTTGCAAAGATGGTAGAGTATTGCGCCCCCCAACCCCCCCCCCCCCACAGCGTAATGTCCTCTTTGGTAAGATCGTAATATAAATCCATCTCCTTTGAAATAAGTGTAATGGTAGAAGTCCCATCAAACCCTAAAACACTAAAGAATTTTTTCAAAACAAATTACCATCTATTAAGTGATAACATAGGTAATTTCAAGGCTCCCCTAACCTCAAAAACATGAAAGTGCATGCAGAAGTATTCATGAATACCCTGTACAACCACTTAAAAAACTATATAGAAATAGCAGTACCTGACAGAACTAACCCCAGGTCTAACCGGAACTCCCCCCTGGTGAACCCCTGACATAAATATGTTATACAACAGAAGGAAGAAATTCCTGTCTAGAAGCAAGTGGGATGGTGCACAACAGAGAAAAAAATACCTCATTAGTATCAACAGGGAAATCAGAGAATTAGCCATATCCTCAAAAGCTAAACATGAGACTAAAATAGCCTCCCAAGCAAAGGATAACTACAAAGCATTTTTTAGTTATGTCTGAAGTATTAAGGGAAACACTCAACAATGTCATACTGCTCAACTGTTCAAATTTAACAGAATGTCCAGATTTTTCTTCATTTTTGGTCTTTTACTCATAAAACTTTGGTTTTCTGACAAATTATTGACAAGTCATTGAGGGCTGAAATCAAAAAGTAGTGACAGACATTTGAGTTTCAGACTTTATATCCTTCAGAACCTGTTATTCTATCACCTTTCTATGTTTGCAAGAGCAATCTTTAAAAAGTGTCCCTATTTTTGGGTCTTTGTTCCCCACATTATTCATGGCTTTGTCCAGATTTCTTACTCTAAGAGGTTGAGAGGTATGAAAAATCTACTGAGTTGGCTGTAGATGGCACTACCTATCCTCAGCCAGAAGAAATAGCAAACCTGCTGCCCAATAGATTCAGTTCAAATTTCACCCCCCCCGATTACCTTTGGTCACTCCCCATTTAAAACCCCTTAACATGTCTTTGCCTGTTTTCACAAAAGAACAGGTCATCAGTGAGGACTCTAACACTAGAAATGCAACATCAGTGGGCCCTGACAGAATCCCATTATACTTAAATAGCTTGTAACATTACCTAATGGACCAACTCAGGGCTCTATTTAACCACAGTCTCCAAACGGAGTTTGTCCCAGTAGAGTGGATGACAGCAACATTCATGCCTCTGCACAAGAGGGACCATCGACGGACCCAGTAAACTACTGAACCATAAGTCTGACTAAGCTGATATGTAAGGCTGTGGAAAAGATAATCTTTTACCTGATTAACAACAACATAGGAAATCTCCAAACTCTACTCCCAACCCAATTTGGCTTTGTCAAGGGTAGGTCTTGCCTGCTTAATCTGGTGGACTTCTTTGAGAAAGTCACCGAAGGTATGGATGAGGGTCAGACTGTGCATACCACCTACTTTGACCTGGCCAAGGCATTTGACACAATACCCTTTTCTGGTATTATAGATAAATGCACAAAATTGGGCATAAGCCTCTATATCACCAGATGGGTAGCCAAATGGTTCACAGATAGAAAACATGTTATTAGAGTGGGGGACTCCACATCTAGCAAGAGACCAGTCAACAGTTCACCAGTGGAGTACTACAGGGCTCAGTGCTGAACCCCCCCCTCCTGCTTGCTATATACTTCTCAGATGTCAAGGTGATTGTAGATGGCCTTTGGCTGACAAAATTTGCTGATGACTGCAAGCTGGGGCAATCACTGACTCCCCAAATTATGCTGATATCCTACAGAAAGATCTGATCAGACTAATAATTGGTGTCAGAGCCATGGCCTCAAATAAATGTGAAGAAACGCATAATAATACCCTTTGGGAAAGCAAATATCCTTGCAAATTACAACACTGATAGCACCTCCTTATGAGTGGACCCAGTGGTGGGAGATCTGGGTATTCAGATAAATAGTAATCTGAACTTTGACCACCACGTGTCCACTGTGGTGAGGAAATCCTACGTGGCTTAGTGTATACATAATGGCATGGCATCCAGGTCTAAAGATATAGTACCACTGTACCCAGCCCTCATCAGACTAATAATTGAGTACAATGCACCCTATGGCATGTATCTTGCCAGGCACGTACAACAGTTGGAGCATCCACAGAGGTTTCTCACAAAAAATAAATAAATAAATAAATAAATAAACTGTAGGGTATAACCAACATGTTGTAGCCCTATCACTGTATTCAGTTTCCTATCAATTACTGAGGAGTGATCTATGCCTGACCTGAAAGGCAGTCTCTGACCCAGCCCTGATGGAAATGCTGCATATTCCCAAAACTAACTATATGGGGGTTACTCATTCCAAGTATCTAAACTTGATCTCTGGCATGAATAGAACATGCTGGAGAAACAGATAGGTGTTGCAGATATTGCTCCTCTACTGGAATTGGCTTCCTAGTGCTGAGGGTAATAAATAGAATTTGTTAGTAGTATTCCAATATATTTCTATCAGTGAGGCATGCTCGTCTGTCTCTATTGATATCTTCAAACAAGGATATGTTGAGACATTTACTGTTTCCTGTATACATGAGGGACACGGGTGCTAAATCGGGGTGAATTTGCAGTTTCTGTCCATTTATCCCAGTTTCTGTTTGAAGAGAGCAAGAGAGCAAGAGATCCTTTCAACATGTTCTACTAATTTGCAAAACAGAGATCCTGTGAACATGTGCTTATTATAGCACTGCACTTATGAATGTGTGATAGGTCTGATAGAACACGGTCTGTTGAAGCTGCATACACGAGGCTGTGGTCACCCCTCAGTAGCCTGCATGACACTAAGAAAGGGAACAAAGCTAAATAACTATAAATAAATAAACACACATGCTGAGTTTAAGTTCCAGATTAATGAAAAGCAATTTGTTTTAATGTGGGAGTATATTCTTGTCAGAATGCTTAGTATGTTTCAGTTCCTGCTACACTTTTCCTGTGATTGTACTTTCCTGTCCTTGCAGATAAAAGACTGTGTTGATTGATGTCATGACAGGGAAGAAAGATAATAATTATTTTCATACTGTATTCAGTATGCTACAATAATGCAATTACAAGAAAGTGTAAATAAATCATTTTTTGAGAGTATCTCTGTCTCATTGGCCTTTATGTGTCTGTCACATTTCTGTCAGATACTGTATCATTAGTGCCCCCATTAGAAGTGACATTTCTTAAAAAAATAATTCTGTTGAATTTGCTCTGAGCTACTTGGCTGAGTCTCAGAGTTACATACTTTCCTTGATCCTGGAATGTTGTCAGGCTCATCATGCTGGAAGACATCATTTTTTATGCTAAGTCACTCCTTCTGGAATCTTTGATTTATCCTACACTTCTGAACATTCTTGATTTCTATAACTTATGATGCCAGCTTGCCTGTAGTTGTCTTGACCATCAATGGAAACCCCTTATTGTATCGTTACATATTAACTGTCTGTCTTGGCTACGTTTTTTTTTTAGCTCTGTCAAAATGCCATTTGTCTACTATCTTCTATCTCTCTGTGTTTTTGTTGGTCATTTTTATGCAGTGCCTTTATTTGACAATTTATGCAGTAATGTCAGTTTTAAGGATGTTGCTTATTTGCACTTAGACTCAGAATATTGATGTGCCCTCAGTTAGTGTCCTTATTAGGTCTAAAACAATCTCATAAGCATATTTCCTTTCAACTCTTGTCAACTTAGCATTATTTCTTCTTTATTTATTTATTGTATGGCTAGTTAAGCTGGACTATAAGACCCATTTTCAGTAACAAGTGGTCACAAACAGTTAATATAAAACCATTTATCTCAAAATGAAGAACAGAACATAAATAGAGTAACTGCAGTTTCTTATATGTCCGTAATAGAAATACATATAGAAAGGTGGTCACAGCAGGAGAAAGTTTTATTATGCAACATTACAGAAACATTGACGTTTTGGTTTCTAAGAAGAGGTTTATAGGTTTATACTAAGCCACTGGTATGTCAATCATTGCAGGCTTAACCAACTTCTGTATAGAAGAACCCTTGAAGGTAAGCTAATTGTTCAGAAGATGACAGGCAGGAAGTACAATTAATCTGAGCGACATCGAATATTATAAATATGGAGTATGTTTAGTGGGAAAGGTGATAGTGAAAAACTGGAGAAAAAAAAAGGGAAGGAGATGTTCATCGTGTTTCAGTGTTGCAGTCATTACTCTTGGCAGGCTACCCGCAGTCGGCCTGAATTCCAAAGTCCTGGTCCGGCGTTGGCTGCTGTCTCCTCTTCCCTGACATCAGTGCGCCAGGGTTATAAAAGATGCAGCTGACACCATTTTCTTCAGTCTTTCTTGCCGCTCCCGAAGCAAAACCGGTTTGCAAGTGCCGGTCGGCTGACTCCTGAGATTTTCGAATCCGAACTTCAGAACCGAAGTCTTCATTAAAGCTAAGTACCCCATTGGGGAAACTTTTTTCTTGCTCCAGACCGATGTCAGAAAAAGTTAACAATTGTATTTCTTGTAGGAAGCAAATACCTCATAAGGATTTTCACTCTTATTGTATGCCTTGCCTAGGCCCTGACCACAACATTACTAGCTGTTGGTTTTGTGCTAAATTTAACCAACGCACTATTAAGCGTCGGTTTGATTTTGCATTTCATTACTTTAACCGAAGATTTAATTATATAATGCCGTCAGAACAGCCGATGACCGGAGTTTACAAAAAACGCAAGGACAAGAAAAAGGATAGGCATCCGAGGTCCAAAACCGATGACGAGGCCTCCGTTAAGCCAGTCCCCATTTTGCCGGCTCTCAGTGAGGTGCTTTCACCGCCCCTGGTGCCCACTACCTCAGAGCCACAGGCCGCTTCCGACTCCCACGTGGAGCTGACTGGGCCTCTGGGTACTCAAGGTATTGGACACTCAGAAATAATTCCCTCAGATGGGTCCGCAGCCGCTGAGCAGGCATCGGCTTCTGAGGGTGTTTTCAGACCTACACAGTTATATGTTAAACCATCTTCAGCTTAAAAGACAAAGACTAAAGCAGCTCTAAAGTCAAAGAAACAAGTACAGCATTCTCCTACTATAACTTCCATGCCTAAAAAACAGATGCTTAAAATGGCCGAAGACCTAATTACTTTGATCAGAGGTTCCCATCCCCCTCCTGATAAGAGGCCTAGGCAAGAGACAGAATATGATTCTTTTGATCAGGTTCCTATTTCCTCTGATTCCGCTTCTAAAAAAGATTATTCTATTTCTCACTATGAGGACTCTGATGCTGAAGAATCCATTCCTTCAGCTTCACCTCCTGAGGATTATTCTTTTGGGGAAACCCTGCATACCATGAGTGAGCATTTCCACTGGGAGAGCCAAGATTACTCTGAATCTAAGAAAAGGCTCAGAGACCTACTGCTACCTCCTCAGCACAGACCCCTTGCTATTCCACCTGTTCTAGACATTGTAGATTATGTATTTTCAGAGTCTGGCCTGTCCCCTGACTCTTTACCCCCTGCACCTGCTAAGCCAGACAGATACTACAGGGTCCCGGATTCTCATAAATTCCTATATAAAAACCCCGCTGCTGACCCAGAAACTATATCTCAGGGTCCCAAAGGGGTCAAAGCTTCCACTGCAAAAAACCCTGTCCCCTCTGATAGGGATTCCAGGGCACTGGACAGATGGTGAAAAAAAGTTTACACTTCTGCTACCTTGGCTGTAAGGGCTTTAAATTGTCAGTTTCATATACTTAAATATCAACAATACTTAATGTCACTGCTTAAACAGAAAATGTTGACAAATTCTGAATGCTTAGAAAACAAGGAAATGTAGGATTTATTGCATGCAGCTGAACAAGTGGGAAAGCATACTTTGCAATGTGGTTATGATTCACTGGAGGCCTCTTGCAGGGCCGCTGTTACAGGTTCTGTTATTAGTAGGCATGCTTGGTTGAAGGAACAGTGTCTGCCTGATAATGTTAAAGCAAAATTATTAGATGCCCCATTACAGCATGATACTTTGTTTGGTGCTAAAGCAGAAGAGGTACTTAAGAAAATGGAGGATAAAGCGAAATCCATGCAGACAGTTAAGGATTTCTTACAGGTACAGCCACCCAGATTTAGCAGGGACTGGCCTTCTAAAAATTGGTCCTTTCCAGTGTTGGACAGACCACAAAGAGGCAGATCCAGACATCCCAGAGGCAGATCTTAGCCCCAAGGCTCATACAGGCCTAAACAATGGGGTGCTCCTACCTCCAAAAGTGGAGAAGACAAATCACAACCTTACAGGAAACAGTCCCAATGACTTTCCTCTGCCAGACTCGAGCACTTTTCTTTTGACCAGCCCCCTTAGGGGAAAAACTAGCACTTTTTTCATCAAGTTGGCAAATAGTCACCCAAGACAAATGGGTCTTGAACATAGTGTCCCAAGGCTTCAGGTTCCATTTTCACACCCTACCAAGGGCAAAAGGTATGCCAGACATGCCACACAGTCAGTGGGCGGAGGCACAAAAGCAAATTACAGCCCTCATGGATATGAGGGCCATTCAACAAGTACCACAACAAGAGCAGGAGCAAGGATTTTACTCCAGACTTTTCCTAGTACACAAAAAGGACAAAACCTGGATACCCGTACTGGACCTGTCTATACTAAACACGTTTCTGGAAGTTCCAAAATTCAAGATGTTGACTCTACAGCAGCTACTGCCCATGCTGGGTAAGAAGGCTTGGCTCGTAACTTTGGACCTAAAAGAGACATACCTGCATGTCCCAATCAGACAATCTTGCAGAAGATACCTCAGATTCATAGCTGGCTCAGTGCATTACCAATTCTCTGCACTGCCCTTTGGCTTATCTACTGCGCCCAGGGTCTTCACAAAATGCCTGGCACCAGTAATTGCGTTTTGCAGACAAAGAGGAATTCAAATATATCCCTACTTGGACGACTGCCTTATTCAAGCAGAGAACAAAGACATTCTTCTAAAATATCTGGCATTTGTAAAAAGATTATTAATTTGCCTAGGGTACACAGTAAATGAAAATAAATCAAAACTAGTACCCTCTCAAGAGATAATATTCCTGGGTGCAAGCTTAAATACAACTGCCCAGATGGCTTATCTCACGCCAGACAAACAAAAGCAACTGACGTCTTACTTCAAAAAGTTGGCAACAAAGACCCAGTTATCTGCAAGGAAAATCCTGCAGGCCTTGGGTTTCATGGCATCCTGTATTCTACTAATTCCATATGCCAGACTGCATATGAGGAAACTACAATGGTATCTAAAAAGTGTTTGGACTCAACGTTGTCACAACCTGGAGACAGTAATTACCCTCATTCCCTGCCTGCAACAGGAGTTTCGATGTTGGGCACAGGCCTGTCACCACAACAAGGGTCTGACATTCACTTTACCCATGGCCAGCCAGACACTGACAACGGATGCATCAGATTATGCCTGGGGGGCCCATATGGCAGGAAAATGTATTCAGGGCGCATGGCCTGCAAGCCAGATGCATCTTCACATCAATCAAAAAGAGATGCTAGCTGTTCAAAATGCCCTGACAGCTTTCAAGGATCTACTTCAACCAGGACAGCTACTGACAAAGACAGACAATACTACGGTCATGTGTTACATAAACAAGCAGGGAGGTATACATTCCTACCCCCTCTGCAGACAAGCAATGACCTTATGGGACACAGCACTGACTTATCAAGTTCACCTGCAAGCACAATTCATGCCAGGAAAAACAAATACTCTGGCAGACGAACCAAGCAGAAACCTCATGAATCCCCATGAGTGGAAACTGGATCCACAAGTCTTCAGCATGATAACAAGGAAATGGGGATGCCCAGACATAGATCTATTTGCCTCCCCTCACAACTGCCAATTACAGAGATTTTGCATAAGGATTTACCACAAACAAGCATGGAGAGTGGATGCCCTATCCTTCAGCTGGGAAGATCTAACAGTATATGCCTTTCCTCCACTGCCTCTCCTTCCCAGGGTACTCCTAAAGGTCAGACAAGAGAAGCCAAAAATGATACTGATTGCAACCAGACTGGCTACACCAACACTGGTACCCAATCCTAAAGAGCTTGTCTCAAGGTTCAGCATGGATATTGCCTCAAACTTCTCACTTGCTGACCCAACAAAACAATCAGATCCTGCACAGCCAACTCAGGACATTAAATCTGGCAGCATGGCAAATAAAGTAGCCATTCTGAACACTCCTCTTTCAAAAGCTGTTATGGATGTTATCTTGGAGGCCAGGAGGCCCAGTACCAGAAAATGTTATGCAGAAAAATGGAAGAGATTCTGTGCTTGGAACCAGGAGCAAGACATTGACACAAATATCCCTCAGATTTTACAATACCTAAATGAGATGCTGGACAAAGGCCTTTCCTTTTCATCAATTAAGATTCATGCCTCTGCCATTTCAGCCTATTACAATACGGAACCACCTATCTTTTCTCATCCTTTAATAAGGCAGTACCTCAGAGGGGCCAAAAACATCAGGCCTCCAAGGAGATTACCAATTCCTGCATGGGACCTCAATTATGTCTTGGAAAAACTCACACGGCCTCCTTTTGAGCCATCCACAACAGCTGATATAAAATTCTTATCCTGGAAAACAGCTCTGCTCCTAGCAATAACCTCTGCAAGACGAGTCCCAGAGTTACAAGCACTCATGGCTGTGGAACCTTTTATCATTTTTCATCCAGACAGGATTTCTCTGAGAACAAACCCTACATTTATGCCTAAGGTGGAGTCCAGTGTGTCCCTCAACCAAACCATTCACTTGCCTACCTTTTATCCAAACCCGCAGAACAAGGGTGAGAAAATTCTGCATTCCTTGAACTTACACAAGCAGCTATGCTTCTACTTGGACAGAACGAAAGCTTTCAGGAAGACTGAGCAATTTTTATTGTCATATGCTGCAGGATCACAAGGAAAGGCTATCTCAAAACAAACTATTTCTAAATGGATAGGCCATTGCATCCATTTTTGCTATTCCCAGCATGGCAAATCAGTGCCTAAGGGCATTAGGCCTCATTCTACCAGAGCAGCAGCCACTTCAGCAGCCTTCCTCAGGGGAGTATCAACCAAAGACATCTTAGAGGCTGCAACTTGGAGTTCAGTGCACACTTTTACAAAGCACTACCACTTATACTCATAGCCTCTCCTAATCCTATTTAGCCCAGCCTCCCATCCTCAGCTTTGGGATTCAACAAAAGAGTAATGACTGCAACAGTGAAACACGATGAACGTAGTACAGTTGTGTATCTACCATAAATGTAGATGTTCGAGTGTGTTCACTGTTGCAGTCCAGGTTACCCTCCCACCATCCCCCTTTCTTTTGCTGGGGTATCTGTACTTCTCTATTCTATACAACCTATGTGGTGTATTTGCTTTTTAGATGAAGGAAATGTTTCTTTACTGCATGTATGTTTATTGGCATAATATTTTTAGCCTACCCTTTTGGGGGCACCTGACATCTGGGGCAAGAAAAACTGAAGAAAATGGCGTTGGCTGCATCTTTTATACCCCTGGCGCACTGACGTCAGGGAAGAGGCAATAGCAGCCGATGCCGGACCAGGACTTTGGAATTCAGGCCAACTGCGGGTAGCCTGCCAGCAGGATAACCCAAGAGTAATGACTGCAACAGTGAATACACTCGAAAATCTACATTTATGGTAGGTACACAACTGTACTTTGCAGAGAATGAATTAGATTTAATGATATGATATAATGTTTAGTTTGCAGCCAGTGAATCTTTGGATGAATTTACATGATCAAATCCATTGGTCTGAGGTTTGAATATTGCTAGGGTACAACAATGCTTGATTCATATGGGAAGCCTGAGCCATAGGTGACGGTGAAGTTGAGTGACAACTGTATCCTTAAATTGAGATCAGATGATATTTTGATGCAAGGTCTTTAGAAAAGGAAGTCACAGAGAGGAGGGTTTGACATACGTTATAAGGCATGGCACAGATCACTTTACAGGAGTTTGTAGACCACAGAAATATGGACAGTGTTAAGTCTGTCCAAATAAGACTGGTTCTTTAAACCTTGCAGTATTTTGTTTATAAAACACTGGGGTCTTTTGACTTAGAAGAATGGTTTAGAGCATGCTGCATGGTACATTGTGTTCTTTGATGGGCAAATAAGAGCAGAATAAAGGGGAAGTAAGGTAAACTGTGATTTGGACAAGTACCCGTAACACATGAGATGTGACAGAAGGATTTCCTGACAGTATTAGAGAAATGCTGATTTAAGGACAACACATTGCTTCTGTATGTTCTTAAATCCCAGTTCATAGTGTCAATTATGAAGTGAATTCCATTTATGTGATACTGTTAAGGCGCACCAGTTTTATAAAAGGTGAGTATATTGCATTTCTTTGTATTAAGAATGAGACTGTGATTGTAGCACAGGCTGGCAGTGTGATCAGGGCCTTGTTAAAGGATTAGTAAATCTAAGGGTGAGTTTATGATGATCCCCGTATTACAGTCATATGATAATTTAATTAGGGAATGGTAATAAGCATTTGCCTGTACTTCAGAGAAATACATTCCAAAGAGGAGATGGTGTAGGACAAAATCTTGACTAGTATCACAAGTTGCATTTCACACTTTGGTGAAGGTACCCTTCCTTCTTATTGGCTGTGTTGTACTTTACAGCTAGGTAGCAATCCAGTGAACTTCAAATGTGCTGAGGTTTAGTTAGATTAGCTTATTTATGATGGCAAAGTTGGATGTGGTATCAAATGCTTTGGCTAAATCCAGATAAGCAAGATGGATGAGAAGACTTTCTTCTGGGGCTTTGGTGACCTTTTCAAAGAAACTAACAATATTCAGAAAGCACAGTTTAGCATGACAAAACTGAACTGTCTGTGAAAGGTCCAGAGTCTACAGATATTGTATGTCTATACTGAAAATGTTTCAGTAATTCATTCTGTAGCTGTACAGATAAGGCTAGTGAGACTGTCAGGCTATAGTTGTCTGGGTCAGTTGAGGGTACCCTTGTAGAGAAGAGGAAGACTACATGTCTAGTGGAGAGAAGATGTTTAGGGATGTTTGGTTAAATGCTGCCTTAAGTTTACAGGTTAGCAGCTGTGTATGTTGTCTGTCCTGTGGAGGTTTTATTTTTCTGAGATATTGGTTTAGATTCCAGATTTGAAGGCTGCATGCTCAAAGCAGGACACGGTCAGCACTTTGATGGAACAAATACTGAGACTTAGTGGTAAAGATGTATGTATTGCAACATTAGTGTCTCTGGTTCAGTCATGATCCATTGACATTATGAGCATAAGAGTTTCTACCTTTTGCAAAACATATCACTCAAATTATGAAATCTCAGATTCCTAACTGAAACAATAGTGGACTCAAGGGATTCAGTTATTACAGCAAATTGAAAGCCCTGTCCTTGTGTTTGGTTTTATAGTGATCTGCGTCTGACTTTTTAAGTCATAAGTGACTAGACCCATCTCCTTCTATTCTTCAGCACAATTGCTTCCTCAAATGCCCAGTTAACGAACCTAAGCCTTCATCAGCTGATAAATAGGATATATTGACATGGTAGATTCCTATCTCATTGTATCCCCCACTTCTGGAACTGATTTCCACCATGTGCCAAACAAAGCAGTACCCT